>NW_005871796.1:140204-206770 GCF_000147115.1 Myotis lucifugus | reverse complement strand
TGTTCCTAGGCCAAGTCAGGGGTGTCATTATTAAAGGAACACACTGCAGAGCGAGAACAGAGTTCCCTAGGCCAGGACAGGACCTGCACAAACGTTTCCTTTCTCACCCTCACCCCGTAAGCCAATAGCAAGTCCCTACTAGAACGGGAGCCTTTCTTACTTTCCCCAAGCTGTCAGTCTGCCCCATCCCCACCCAACTGTCAGTCTGTTCCACCCCTAAACCAACTGTCAGTTTGTCCCACCCCTAAAGCAACTGTCAGTTTGTCCCACCCCCAGTTCAGCTGTCAGTCTGTTCCACCCCCATTGTCTCCCCACACAGATGTGTGGAGTATCTGGGGAGACTAATCCTATCTAATAAAGAGAGAATATGCAAATTGACCATCACACCATCACAAAGATGGCGGTGCCCAGTCCACTCAGCCCCACCAGAGTCCCCCAGTCCTTTCAGCCCTGCCAGGGGGTTGGGGGGTGGTGGCAAACGTGCAGTGTGGCTGGACCTGCCCTCAGGCGGCTGGATTCACCCTCAACCCCCCAGCCGCCCAGGGCTGCCCGAGGCTCAGGTAACCAGGTCCAGCCAAGGCTTGCGCTGCCAGCAGTGGCAGCAGCAGAGGTGTGATGGGGGTGTCGCCTTCCCCTGATCGCCGGGTCGCCTCCCACCCCGAGGTCTCCCGGACTGTGAGAGGGGGCAGGCCGGGCTGAGGGACCCCCCCTCCAATGCATGAATTTTCCTGCACAGGGCCTCTAGTTGAACTATGATTTTAGTTGTTTTGCACCTGCTAGGGAACTCAGGGTGGCTAACTTCACATGAGAAATACCCTCTCACCCTACAGTCATAGGCTTGTATCAAGGCCCTGCTTACCTGGGACGCAGTATCAACGTTGAATTTATGGGCTAAGACAGAGACTCAGAGAAACTTTCCTGCTCCCTGGCCGTGGCCCTGGATGCTGAGAATGGAGGCGTGGGCAGGGCCCAGACTGAGTCAGGAGGTGGTGGACCTCGCCGACTGATAGGAGTTTGTGCAAATGCTCCTTTTCTCACGGAGGCTGTAGGCCGAAAGGAGTTCATTAAGCGAGTCACGGAATTGACCTCACCTTGGGTTTCTCCCCAGCCAGTGATGTAACAGACCGTCCGGTCAGCGACCACGTAGTCGGCGGGTGGCAGGCACGCCGGGATCACCTTGTCGGTGATGATGGCAGGGCTGGAAGGAAGCACAGACGTGACATCTGACTGCCCTGCCTGAGACACTGCCGCTCGTCGGTGGTCACCCACAACCAGACGCCACCTGCCCGAAGCCCAGACCCTCCGAGCTGGCATCTCCTTGATGCCCTGGCACAGGCCAGCCTGGAGAACAGCTTCCACCCTCACCTTTGCCTATAGGAGCTTATGGGCAGAACAAACAGAACGTTTTGTGACAAAGGCACCCGTTACGGACAAGAATCCATAGTGACACTTCATTGGTGAGTTCCCGGCGGTGGGAGTGGGGGTGACGAAGACCCCTCTCATGCCCATTCTGGGCACTGCACCCTGGACCAAGGACCTGCTTCTGTATCCACTTCACCGGCTCCCGGCAGCAGGTGCACGTCCCGCTGAGGTGCTAACACACGGCGCCCATTAGAGCAAATGCATCACGTGACCGTGAGCGAGTCGCCCACCTTTGGGTTCTCTGTTTCCTCTATGAGTCTCTACACCATGATGGTGGGGAAACCATAACTAGGCACCAAGTGAAGGACCGGAAACACTCGCACAAGCAAAAGGGCATTGTTTCCCAAGAGCCTTCACAGGTCGTAGGGCTCCAGGGCGTCTTAACCACCAGAACCCCCACGCCCAGGCTGGATTCCATTCTGTTCACGAGGAAAACGGAAGGGAGATGAGAGACGCCCGAATCCGATGAGGAATCACCATGGCCGCCAATTTGGAAGCAGACACTCCCTCTCAGGGTCACCAGCATAGACCCAGCCTCTCACATGGGGTGACCCCACAGATGTCACCCTAGGGGTTCCCTTCTATGCCTTAGACCAGCGGTTCTCAACCTGTGGGTCACGACCCCTTTGGGGGTCCAACGACCCTTTCACAGGGGTCGTCTAAGACCATCGGAAAACACATATATAATTTCATATTGTTTTTGTGATGAATCACTATGCTTTAATGATGTTCAATTTGTAACAATGAAATTGGGGGTCACCACAACATGAGGAACTGCATTAAAGGGTCGCGGCATTAGGAAGGTGGAGAACCACTGCCTTAGACACCTGGGGTGGAGGGCATGGAGTGGATGAGTCTGAGCTCAAACATTCCAATCTACAGAGAACACCCCCAGAACCCCAAATTCGCCAGGGGGCCCTCCGGGTGGCCCTCGCAGGACCATGGGAAAGGAGGGGTTGAGCTCCTGTTCAGGCTAAGCCAGCAGCCCTTTCTTCCCTCTCTGGAGCGTCCACGCGCCCCCGAGGGTCAGGCCTCAGGGCACTGCCCCGAATACCCAGAGGTGTTCCTGCCCAGACCAGCGGGCGGCATTCAGACGCGGGCGCCGGCCTCGTGCGGCCTGGCCTGTCCTCACTGTCGGCGGGTCCCCCTGTCAGCCCGTCCCACGCTGACGTGTGAGGGCCTTGGTGACTGTCCTGATCGTGTCTGTTCTCAGAAGCGCCGTCTGCTGCCTCAGCTGCCTCCCTGGGACCTGCTTCCAAGTCCTGTTCACTCAGCGGCATAGGCAGCCGCCGGTGTCCAGGCCTGATGTCCCTGCACCGTTTCCGCAGGAAAAGCGAAGCCAGCGCTCGGAAGGAGGCCTTGCGTCTGTGGGGGGTGTGAGAGGTCCTGTCCGCGTCCTTACTGTTCTGGAATATCAGTCTCCTCTGAGTCCCCCACACACACCGCCACGCTGAGAGGAGGCGGTCAGCCAGACACTGGAGGAATTCTCTGGATGTCTGTTGGCTGACCGTGACCCTCCAGTGAGAGTTTAGGGGTCACCTGCACCTCGTGTTTCAACTCTTTTTCACGCGAGGAAACTGAGTCGTGGCGCCTTTGCCAAGACCACAGCCAGGACGGAACAGAATGGGGTCGAGCCCAGGTCTCACTTGAAGGTCAATGTTCTTGCCTTTCGTGGCCCTGCAGCCCCCCGTGCACCCCCTTTCCCCTCCCCGCCCTGTTCCGCCAGGGAACCCGGGGCAGGAGCGGCAATGTCCACGCCTCCCGGACACGCGCGTGGGGCGGGCACCTGCTCAGCTTCAGCAGCGCTATGTCGGCCCGCGTGGGCTCCAGCACCAGCTTGGACACGTCCCTCTCCTGCACGTCCGCCTCCAGGTTCTGCTCATGGTGCGCTCCCAGGATGACCTTGTACGACGAAGGTCGAGAGGACCTGGAAAAGGCGGTGCCATGAGCAGCGAAGGGTGGGCAGCCTCTTGACCGGACGCCCTTCTGAGCCAGACAGCACGTCCCCCAGACACTCGGCTCCCCCGTTTCCTCTGAGCATCAGCCTGTGGGGGTTCCATTCCAGTCAAGGGCACATACCTCAGTGACAGGCTCGATTCCCAGCCCTGGTCGGAGTGCGTGCGGGAGGCAACCAATCAATGTGTCTTTCTCACATCAATGTTTCTCTCTCTGTGTGTCTCTCCCCCTCCCTTCCACTCTCTCTAAAAATCAATGGAAAACATCCACAGGTGAGGATTAACAAAAGCAATAATCTATAATAATGAAAGCATAATATGCTAATTAGACTGGACAGCCGAACGACCTTCCGGACAACCTTCTGGACGAAGCCGGAGCTGCAAGAGCTGAGCCCAGCATGGATTTCGTGCATCGGGCCGCTAGTAACAAATAAAAAGAAAGGCCCTGGCTGGTTTGGCTCAGTGGATAGAGCGTCTACCTGTGGACTCAAGGGTCTCAGGTTTGCTTCCAGTCAAGGGCACATACCCTGGTTACAGGCTCAATCCCCATTAGGGGGCGTACAGGAGGCAGCCAATCAATGATTCTCTCTCATCATTAATGTTTCTATCTCTCTCTCCCTCTCCCTTCCTCTCTGAAATCAATTTTAAAAAGATTTTTTTTTTTTAAAAAAAAAGAAAGGTCACCATTGACCGAGCCTCGCTGTTAAGGAATGTTCTCGGCGATGCTTCTGGTAGATGGGACCAACACTAGAGTCAGCACAAGGGCAGGCCCCGTGTCAGTGGTCACTCGGGCACCTGTGCCCGTGCCACGCGCGGCTCTCTCCTGCCTACCCCCCTGAGCTGGTCTTTCTCCTTCGTTTCCCCCTGGAAACACTCCCGTCCTCTCTCATCTGATGGCCCTGACAGCTCTGCCTCGGGCTCTCCACACCCACTCCCTGGTGCCCAGTGTCATGGCCATCGGAGGAAGGGCGGGAGGGGACAGGGAAGGACACAGGCGGGAAGTCTGCCAGCCGAGTCCTGGCGCCAGCCGTGCCCGCACCTACCTCTCCAGGCAGTGGGCGGCGGTCAGCACCCAGTCCGGGGACAGCAGCGTGCCTCCGCAGAAGTGCATCCGGAATCTGGGGGGACAGGCCGAGAGTTGAGTTCAGATCTCATGCTCTGTCTACAGGAAGCCGAAAGCAGTGCTCAGTTACTTTTGTTAGTGTGATGTTCCCAAAGGAAAGGCCACCAGCCCATCATCAGGACGGTAGGGGCTGAGTTCCAGAAGGTTCCATCCACAGCACTCTTTATGGTGGCTGGGGAGGCTCGGGGACAGCTGTCCCCAGACGAGCAAACCCACGGGGCTCCAACATGAAGCCCGAGCCCTTGGCTCTGACTGGGCAGCCCTGGACTTGAACAGAAGGGACCCGGCAAAACCATCCCTTTCATTTCTTTCCTTTCCTTTTGGCAAGATCCATGCGAGACCTGGCGAGTCCTTCTCAGGCGGCCCGAGGTGACTCTGAGTAGCCTGGTTCCGGGACTTGCTGATTTTACCCGAGAGAATTCCCTCTCAAGGGGGAGATGGCTCCTAACCGTTGACATCCCAGGACTTCCAGGCACGGGTAGCTCATGAAAAGAGCGCGGAAGGAAGGAAGCACACAGTGCGGGCGGTGGCGGGCCCGCTGATGTCAGGAGGCGACCGCGCGCGGTGTGGGAAGACGGATGTGAAGGTGACGGGCGGAGGCTGTGCCGATCGCAGTTACTAAGTGATGAGGCCAAGGACAGAAACGCCGCGCAACACCGGGAAACAGATGGACTCGCGTTGAGCGGTGGCACCTGGCGAGCCCGGGGCGGGAGGCTCACAGGGGAGGCCGCCCTCACCTGAGCGCAGGCGCCCGGGCGCAGAAAGGAGACGGGGAAGCAGCCCTGTCACCTGTGCGCTTTCCACCGTCACCAGGCGGCCTGAGCTCCCTGAAGGCAGAGGCCACTGGAATGATGACCCAAACTGCCCAGGGTTCTGTGGGGTCAGAGCTGGTCACTGCTCGCTTGTGGGGAGCGGGAGCTACCCTACGCGAAAGGAGGTGTGTTCGCGGCCGGGTGAGCCCCTCGGACTGAAGTCACTGAAATCTGCATCTGGGATGGACCACAGGGAATTGGGTCTTGGTCCCCCCCAGCTGTCACATCCCTATAGTTAGGTTTTGCTCTTCATCTTACAAGGAATCTTCAATACTTTCCCGGCAATACTGGCTCTTGGGAATTGTGGCCTCTACACACCTTAATGGTAGCTGCCCGGATCAAGGAAAAGACCCCAGTTCTGGCTATTTTCAAAGCAGAGACCCTAGAAAAAGCAAATCCTTTATGTCCTAGCTTCCCTTCCTCCTGAGGAGAATGCAGAGGCCGGCGCTGAGCCTGAGCTGTGGGCTGAGTGCGGATGTGGACGGGTTTGCGGGCTCACACAGAAGGATGGACGCATCGTTTCTAGAAGTGCCGTTACCTTGTTCGAAGGCTGACCTGCCACGGCCAGGAGTGTGGGTTGGCCACGCACCCACCTACGACCCTTCCGGGGCACTTCTTCGGCTCCACCTTGGGCTTTCCGCAGTCAAAGGACGAGGACACTGCGGCACAGGAAAGAGAGTCACGTCTGAAGTGAGAGGTGACCGTGCTGTCACACAGCTCACGGTGAGTGAGTGGCGCGTGAGGCGTCAAAGCACTGAGTGTTTGACACCTCAAAGCCCAGACTATTAGCAAGAGGCCTGGACGCATGGAACAGACTGACAGCTGTCAGGGGGAGGGGCTTGGGGACTGGATGGAAGACGGTGAAGGGATAAATCAAAAAGTATATACATTACACGTAGACACAGACAGCAGGGTGGTGATGGCCAGGGAAGGGGGTGAAATGTGCAGATGATATTTTGAGTTGTTCACTGGAAACCTGTATGGTTTCGTGAACCAATGTCACCCCAATAAACTCAATATAAAAAAAAGAAAGAAAAGAGAAAAGTAAAGAAAGCTCTTAAACCATTTCAAAAGTAAAAGTAAACAAACAAACAAAAAACCCCATAAGCATGTTTTGGAATATCTTTCTCTAAGTTTGAAAAGTAGTAGAAGGTAACACAGAACCTTCTCCACTCAAGAAGATGTAAGTACTTCCTATTATCGGGGGGAAGCGATTAAGTAAATTGGTGTCATTAGGCATGAGAATGACGGCTTCTCTGAGATGACCTTCACCGACCCACCTTGTTAATCTGACCTATAACTTTAGCCACCTATCACTGTCACCACCACCACCACCACCTCCACCAAACCATGGACAGCTCTCTGAAAACCACAGTGCCATCCCTGCTTGAAAGGCAACAGGGTATTTTTTTTTAAGCTCTACATTTATTAAATGAACACCAAATCTTTCCATAGTGATCTTGCTCAGTACATTATTCAAATCAATCAAAATCTGTAAAAACACATATCCATATCTTTTTCAGTAAACTAACCTAAAAGCACACTTACTGATAAATAAAGCAAACGTATGCATATATGAAGACTTCTGTAATCCTAGTAAGAAAACATAATGTTGTGTGCAACCATTAACTCAAGAGAAATAGCTGTTATAAAAAAATGAATGTGGTGAATTGTGTATAAATTTGACATCAGGGCTATATATAAAACTTGGTAATAGGGTATTTTTAAATGGGAGTCTCTGTGTGCACATATGTACATACTAGAGGCCTGGTGCACAAATTTGTACACATTGAAAGGAAATTAATTAGAAGCAATATTTTAGAGGCCGGGGAGGGACCGTGGGAGGTTGGCTCCAGGGCGTGTCTGGCCTGTCTTGCCCAGTCCCCATTGGAGCCAATAGGAGCCAGCCAACCAGGGAGGGACCGTGAGAGGTTGGCCGGCCAGGGAGGGACCATGGGAGGGCTCCAGGGCGTGTCCGGTCCGTCTCACCCAGTCCCAATCAGCCAGACCCCAGCAGCAAGCTCACCTACCAGTCGGAGCGTCTGCGTGGTGGTCAGTGCCTGTCATAGCGACTGGTCGAGCGGTTGACCAAACGGTCAACCTATCGGTCAGACACTTAGCATATTGGGCTTTTATATAGAGAGATGTGTGTATGTGATTGTAAGTAGCAAGGATAATCTGCTCTAACCTGAGCTATTACCTCTCCCAGCCAGGCTCCGGACCGCCCTCCCAGGAGTCTCCCAGACTCACCGAGGGCCCAGAGATAACACGTCACTGCCTGCACTGCTTCCCTCCCACCTGCTCCCCTCCGCCGGGCGCAGGGTCCAGGAGGAAAGGTCAGTGTCCATCCTTGGTGGCACCTGCTCGTGCCCAGGACAGTTCAGGGTCAACAAATGCTCTCCTGTTGCCTGGCGCCCTTCAGATCCTCAGCAACGTGAGCGTAAGTCATTGTTCATAACAACACTGTGGGGGGGGGGTTCTCTCCGTCCCCACCAGAGACTCTACCCTCTCTTGAACCTGGAGCCTGAATTTTCCAAACAACTTTCCCTTTGTCGCGGCCTGTGCTGCGCATCCACATAGAAACGTCTTTTAAAACAGGAAACACGCAACATTATGACATTTATGACATGCTACTCTGGCAATGAGCTTAGTTCCTGCCACTGAGCCTCGGACGGAGCAGGCCTCACAGATGCGCTAAGAAAGGGTAGCTACAGAGAGCACCGCTGTCCAGTTCTCCATTCAGAACAGAATCGAAAGTTTCTCTTTATTTTTACTTATTTCTTATCTGAACTGAACGTGGTGGTGGAATTGATATGCATTATTAAAATCATTCAACCAACAAATACGTAATTTAAAGTAAGTGAATATAAGTAAATAACTTATGTTTGAGGTGGGCATCTTCAATGATGAAGAGAGGGCTCAGGGAGGAGGCTGGGGGGGCAGGCGGGGGGTGAAGGGGGAGGGCAGCCCAGCGGAAAGCCCGGCTCGCAAGCCCTTCTCTCTCAGACCCGCATGAAGGAGGCGAGGCTGCCTGTATCCGAGAAGTCGGTTCCCTTCAGACATGAAGCCAGCTTACCGCACTGCGGGACGTCGCAGTAGTCGAACAGCTTCTTGGGGTCCGTCGTGTAGCACCAGGGCCCGTTGACGTCGCCGTCGGGGTTCCGGCAGTACTGGAAGAGAGGCGCTGCTCAGGGGTGGGGGGACGGCGGGCACGGGGCGGAGAGGGGGGCCTGGGCACGGGCAGCCACGCTGCCTCAGAAGAGGGAAGGTAAGCGCTCCTTTGTGGGGGGCAGGGGGTGTAAACTTTAGGATGCTTCTGACTCATTCCAGCCCATTGGTCATGTCTCCTTGTCCCAAAGGAGCTCCAGCCTTGAGGCCACGCCCCGGAGGGAGGGTGGAGCCTCTCAGGGGACTTAACGTGGGGACTGTAAAAGGGAACTCCTGTGGGTGGAGGCGGTAGAGGTGCCGCAATAGGACCACGGGGCATGATTAGACTCATCCTGTGCCTGGGTCACCCGGGAGCCTGCTTGCTGGTGGCTCAGACATGCGGATGCCCTGGGCTGGGCACCGTCCGTGGGTCAAGCCACGAGAGGCTGTGTCTCCTGGTCCTTCCTATGCATGCCCCGAAGTAAGCCGGAAAGTGTGAGAGGCCCGGCCGGCGCGGCTCAGTGGTTGGGCATCGATTTATGAACCAGGAGGTCGTGGTTCAATTCCCAGTTGGGGCACATGCCCGGGTTGTGGGCGCCATCCCCAGTGCAGGGCGTGCGGGAGGCAGCTGATCCATGATTCTCTCTCAATGTTGATGTTTCTCTCTCTCTCTCCCTCTCCCTTCCTCTCTGAAATCAATTAAATATATATATGTATATATCTTTTTTAAAAAAAATTTAAAGAAAGAAAAGAAAGTGTGAGAGACTGGGAAATCCTACTATGGGGAATCCCAAATGTTTCCTGGAAAAGTCTGACCATATAAGGTCACGAATCACATTGATCACCAGGATGACTCTAGATCCTCAACCTGTGGGTCACGAACGATGAAAATACATCCTGCATATCAGATATTTACATGACGATTCATAACAGTAGCAAAATTACAGTTATGAAGCAGCAACGAAAATAATTTTATGGCTGGGGGTCACCACCACATGAGGAGCTGTATTAAAGGGTGGCGGCGTTAGGAAGGTTGAGAACCGCTGACAGAGGGTGGACCTGGAAACTAGAAACAGCGCGGAGGGAAGAGCACCGGGAGTGAGGCCTGCGGCAGGGGTGGCCGGGCTGCCTCCTGTGCTGACGGTACCCGTGCTGCTCCTGCTGCAGGCTCGGCCCCCGAAACCCCGCATGGCCCCCCCACACACACACACACCGAAGATCAGTCCAGGCTGCCTCGCCGCAACAGAACCGATTCTGTTTGCAAAGGCTGGTCAGCGAAAGGCGCGAGAGCGGCTTACGTTTTTCTCTAGCCCGGCCCGTGGGTTCGTCTCCGGCGTGAAGATGCTGTGTCTGTGGGGCTCCTGGGCGGCCCAGGCCTGGCAGGTGGTGCCGGCCACGGTGGTGGCCTTCTTGCCCCGGTACCCCTTCCCGTTGCCCAGCATGCAGTCTGCGGGGAGAGGGCGCAGGTCAGGCTCCGAGGACCGGGGATGAGGCACAAGCGCGGGCGGCAGGTTCTCCAATGTCGGGCCCTGTGGGTGCGCCGGCAGAGCCCGGGAGGCTGGGGTGGTGGGCGCTGTCTAACCCGTTACCCGTCTAACACATTACCGTTCTAACACGTTACCATTCTAACACGTTACCCATCTAACACGTTACCCGTCTAACACGTTACCCATCTAACATGTTACCCGTCTAACACGTTACCCGTCTAACACATTACCGGTCTAACACGTTACCGGTCTAACACATTACCTGTCTAACATGTTACCGGTCTAACACGTTACCCGTCTAACACGTTACCCGTCTAACACGTTACCCGTCTAACATGTTACCTGTCTAACACGTTACCGGTCTAACACGTTACCGGTCTAACACGTTACCCGTCTAACACGTTACCGGTCTAACACGTTACCCACCTAACATGTTACCCATATAACACGTTACCCGACTAACACTTTACCCGACGTGCACGTTACCGGTCTAACACGTTACCAGTCTAACACGTTACCCGTCTAACACGTTACCGGTCTAACACGTTACCCACCTAACATGTTACCCATATAACACGTTACCCGACTAACACTTTACCCGACGTGCGCGTGGGCTTGGAAACAGCCGCGGGCGTGGAGCAGGGGCTGGAGTGGGAATTGGGCCAGGACACTGAGCTCATTGGTTTGACCCCGCCGAGTGGCGGCCGGCGCCCGGGAGAATTTGCGGGGCAGATGCTGTTGTGAACTGCTAGGCGGCTCTGGAGCACCTCACTCTCACGGAGTGGGGGGGAGATAAAGGGGTGCACATGGAAAGACTCTTCTAGAAAATCTTATTTGGCTGGAGCTGTGCTTTGCGTCCCCACCCTCTGGGGTGAAAAGGGTAACGGGGTGAGGGATGCCTTCCCCAGGCTTGTCCCGCATCTCCAACCTAGGGAGGGGGCTCCCCGGGACCCCTCTGAGAATTGGATGTGGGACGCATGTGGGAGTGGGGGGCGGTGCACTTGGAAAATCCAAACAGTGAGGAGGGGGCCTTGCTGGGCAGCCTGCACCCCGACATTTGCCAGGACCAGGGCGTGTGGGTCACCCATGCATTAAATGTGGCGCAGACACATGGGAGAACCGTGGGAGGTCCCCTCAGGTTTATCCAGGAGGGACCCCAGGCGGGGCTCCGAGCAAGGAGAGGTGGCTCACCAGTCCCGGGGGGAGCAGGCGAGGCCCCCACATTGGGGGAGAGCCGAGCCCACCTCAGGGAGGAGGGGCTCTTGACTTCCAACCTGGTCCCTCTCAGCACCACCGTCTGGAGGCGTTGAAGACCCGAAAGTGGCCAGATGAGCGGTGCGACCCCTGGTTTTCATGCAGAGCGGGGAGAGGGAGCCCCTGTGTGTCCCCACCCCTCGAAGGTGCAGAGGCCTCGCTGCTGCCCGGCAACCACAGGACCAGGTGCTCAGGGAGCAGGGGGGATGGGACCACTTTCGGCTCCACCTCAGGGGACAGCCCCTTCTCGTGTTGCGGCCCGATGACCCTGCGGCCGCACAGCCACTTCTGCAGTGTTTGTCGGGAGCCTCATGCGCCTGCCTAGCTCCCCAATTCAGGGTGTTCCAAGCCAAATTAACCCTTCCTATTCCTCCATGGAGGAGGAGGGACCTGCTTATCTAGAATGCTCTATTTCAGCCCGGCTGGGGTTGCTCGGTGGTTGAGCCTTGACCTATGAACCAGGAGGTCAGGGTTCGATTCCTGGTGAAGGCACATGCCCAGGTTGCAGGCTCATTCCCCAGTAGGGGGCGTGCAGAAGGCAGCTGATCAATGATTCTCTCCCATCATTGATGTTTCTCTCTCTCTCCCTCGCCCTTCCTCTCTGAAATCAATAAACATATATATTTTTTTAATTTAAAAATAGAATTCCTATTTCAGCTAATGCCGGCATTACCAACCTCCCCACCCCCCGGCTCACTATGCCATCCTCCGCCACAGCCAATTGGTCCCCAGGGCTCACCCCCTGTCCACCAGCAGCAGCAGCTCGGCCCCACCCCACGGTGACAGGAGAGGCTTCCTTCCACATGTATTCAGGTTCCCATAGCAACCAGCTTCTGCATCCGTCCGCTTCCCCGGGCTTTCGTCCCAGGGCCCAAGCGCACAGTCTGGCCACCGCGTCTCACCTGCTTCTGCTTCCGAAGGGCCCTGGGAACTGACAGGCGGGACCTCGGGCCGGGCGTTCATGACAGCCCCCTGTGTCTCTGAGCATTTCTTCAGGTTGCAGAACTCCCAGCGGACGCTGGGGTCGGTGGTGTAGCACCAAGGGCCCTTGTCGCCGTCGGGATTCCTGCAGTAGTTCATGGTCAGGCCGCTGCGAATGCCACACGAGAGGGCGTGAGTGGGGGGGAGAGTCCTCAGGGCACCCCGCACCCTCTGAGGGTTGTATTAACAAAGTCTTTTTTTAAAATTGATTTCAGAGAGGAAGGGAGAGAGATAGAAACATCAATGATGAAAGAGAATCATTGATTGGCTGCCTCCTGCATGCCCCCTACTAGGGGGGTGGGGGGTGGGTATTGAGCCTGCAACATGGGCATGTGCCCTTGGCCAGAATCGAACCTGGGACCCTTTAGTCCACAGGCCAATGCTCTATTCACTGAGCCAAACCAGCTAGAGCCAAAGTCTTATTTTTAATAAGAGGAGGTTTACTTAGAAAGTCACAGTGGTCGAAGTGAGTGGTAGAAGAAATGGGCTCAGGAAACAAGTTCCAGAGGCAAAGAAGGGCCCTGGGAGCTTAGAACGGGGGATAGTGACGGGAGAGGGGAGAGCGAGAGAGAGAGAGAGAGAGCCTTAACAAAGTCTTAAGTGACTTTGCAATATTTCCATCAAAGATATCAAAGGTGCTAATTATTACAGTGCCACAAGCACAGGTCCTCAATGTCAAAACAACTTTTAAATCTATATATATAAAAGTCTAAGCAACTGGCCAACCGACCAGTAGCTATGATGTGCACTGACCACCAGGGGGCAGACGTTCAATGCACAGGCATGGAAACATGGAACAGACTGATGAATCTCAGAGGGAAGGGGGGAGAGCAGGAGGGCGGGAAGAGATTAACCAAAGATCTTATATGCATACTAGAGGCCTGGTGCACGGATTCATGTACCGGTGGGGTCCCTCGGCCTGGTCTGCACCTCTCACACTTTGGACCCCTCGGGGGATGTTGGACTGCCAGTTTCAGCCCGTTCCCCGCAGGCCAGGCCGAGGGACCCCACCGGTGCATGAATGCATGCACCAGGCCTCTAGTAGATCACAATTTTTATTTAACAAATAAAAATTAATATATGCTCCATGTAAAAGCTAAGATGGCATATAAATGTGTAAAGAAAGTATCAGAATGTCTCCTTCCCCTGGGAATGTTAACTACGTTTCCCAGGGATAACCAACATGGATTTTGAAGTGTGTGTTTTAGATTTTTTTCTATGCACACACACATGCTTCTGTGTCTGTGTCTGTGTCTCTGTATATGACCACATCGGGCTGTGAAAGCTGGAACTGAATGTATCTCCCTGAGGAAGAAATGACAGCGAAGACGATGGCACGCCCGGCAGCTTCCCAGGCCGTTCACTCCTGCTGTGGTTAAATGCTGCGCGTTCCCAGTGGGAAGCCATGAGCACAGTGTAACTGCAAATACTCCGTCTGGTGGATCGAGCCGGTTCCGGGCTGGAGGGACTTCTGGAAACTAGCTCCCAGGCCCCACGGGGTGCGTTCTGGGGGGACGGGAGGAACCCCCACTGTCCTCACTCCCCCCACCTGTCCCACCTCCCTCGCTGCAGCCACACAGGGCCGGGGAACGGGATGAGGCTGAAGAACTACGGGACAGAGGGGCGAAGGGAGACATCCGGGTAGACCAGGGACCTGAGGGAGCGGAGGGAGCTGAGGGCTTACGGAGGAATCGGGAAATGCTGGGTAAGAAACAGCAGGTGAGGAACCTGGGACGCTGGTGGTTCGGTCCCCCAGGGCCTCCCCGGAACACTGCCCTAGCCTCTCGAGATTCTCAGCCGTGGACTCCCCTCTCCAGCCTAGACCCATGACCTGGGGCTGCCGGAAACAATGAGGCAATGTGGGAATCCGAGGCCATGCCTGTAGATACCTCAGACACGTGGCTGGGGCCCACGATTCGAGGAAGCCAGCCAGAGGTGGCTGAGCAGTTGGAGGTGTTCAAAGGCTTATCCATTTTTGGCAAAAAGGCTGTCTGCTCAGCCCTGGTCTTCGGTCAGCACCTGGTCTTCGGTCAGCACCTGTCTACGCCCTGACTCGTCTGCCTTCCTGCTTTCCCTCTCTGTGTCCTGGCACCTCGGCCCCGATGGGTCTGAACAGGTCGGGCTGTAGACACCGCCACCCAGGGCCCCACACAGACGTCACGTCAGGGGCTATGACCGACGTCACGTCAGGGGCTATGACCCAATGCCACAGCTGAACGGCGGCCTTGGTGTCAGCAGGTGTTGTGGGTGGTTCCGTTGCTAATCATCGGGTCATGTGTCTTCCTGAACTTTCCACTCGTGTGACCGTGACCCCTCCATACGTCCCAACCCCCCGGCTTCCACAAAACTGCTCAGGAAAGACAGCCCTCCTCCAACTTCTCTTCTTGGGGAATTTTTGCTCAAAAACAAGGCACCGGAGATACTGTGCCTCACTCACATTCTGGAGCCGAGAGAAGTTCGGGTCTGAGAAGTTAGCGTAAACCAGTCCCTTCTAACCAGCCCAAGTGAGCCGTGGCTCCTCTGACGGTTAAAAAGCAAAGACGTACGCGTTGGGGATTTTGTCTGGGGTCTTCGAGTGCCGGTGCGGGGTCATGGACGACCAGGACTGGCATTTGCGCCCCGTGATGGTGGTGGAGGAGGTGCCGCGGTAGCTCTGCCCGTTGCCGTGGTAGCACTCCTGGACCACGGGGGTCTGCTCGGGTGGGACTGAAATGGAAGTGGAAGAAGTCAGTGAATAATGACCAGGACGGAGAGGTGTGTGAAGCAGTGACGGTCCCAGAACAGCAGCCTCTGTGTGTGCGTTCACACTGCTCCTGGTCAGCGGGCAGATGGGCACGCAAAGGAAACAGCAGATCCGTCACATTCCAGAATGTTAACGACCTCGGTTTTTAGGTAAATATTTAATGTAAAACTTGGGGAAGCCCGGCTGGCTTGGCTCAATGGTTGAGCATCAACCTATGAACTAGGAGGTCATGCTTCGATTCCTGGTCATGGCACATGCCCCGGGTTGTGGGCTCAATCCCCAGTAGGGGGTGTGCAGGAGGCAGCCGATCCATGATTCTCTCTCATTATGATGTTTCTATCTCTCCCTCTCCCTTTCTCTCTGAAATCAATAAAAATATATATTAAAAATATATGTATATATAATTATATTTTTTTTAAAGAAGAAGATCAGTGAGGACTGAGAAGTGGGAAGCAGTGCTAATCAACTTGACCTGCTGCCTTTATGGAACCCTCCCCGCCAACAGCGGAAGCCTCCTCCTTCTTAAGAGCACAGGACACGTTCACCAAGAAGGCCCTCCTTCCACCAGGAAACTGCCTCCACAGGTTTAACCTATGCGACACCCCGGAGCACGTTCTCTGAGCAGAGCAGAACGCAACCCTCGACAAAGCGTGGGAGCGGGGGCCCACAGGCCGGCCTCCGCGCTCAGCCCCTCCGCTACCTGTGGCCTCCGCCTGCTCCGGGGGCAGCTGGGAGGACTCGCAGGACGGGATCTTGCAGTGCTCCCACCGCACATCGCTGTTGGTCGTAAAACACCACGGAGCCGACTCCCCATCAGGGTTACGGCAGTAGTTTTCCTCCAGGTTTCTGGAAAAGACTTGGTGTGAGTTCCGCCCTCCACACGGGCTCCATGATGTGACAAGGAGCGCGCAGGCTGGTTAATAGGGATATTGGACGCCTGGCCAGCTAATCCTCCTGAAGGGTAGGTGGGCACGTGAGCAGAGGAGGGGCTCTTTAGGATCCCAGAGAATTACGGCGCCGACGCTTCTCTGGGGTCAATGGTTAAAACGTATTCCTCGACTGGGGATCACCAAGCAAAATAGCTCTGCTGTGTGTTGGGCATGGCGCTGGATGCTAAAGCACATGGGGATTTCCCAGTGTTCCTGCCTCAAACAGCATATCCAGCCCTGGCCGGTGTGGCTCAGAGGTTAGACCATTGTCCCTGGACCAGAGGGTCGCAGGTTCAATTCCTGGTCAAGGTCATGTACATGGGTTTCAGGTTCAATCCCTGGCCTCGGTCTGGGTGTGTGCGGGAGGCAACCAATCGATGTGTCTCTCTCACATTGATCTCTCTCTCTCTCTCTTCCTCCCCCCTCCCTTTTACTCTCTCTTAAATCAATGGGAAGAATACCCTCTGGTGCGGATTAGCAACAACAACGAGTCTCTCCAGCGTAGCCCTGGGATTTCCGTGTTCTCCACACCCGCTGCTCTGCGATCTGACTGAGCGGACCTGGGGGAGGGCCCAGGGTCTGGCATTTCTAACAGCACCCGCTGCTGGAGCGGAGAACCCGAGTCACAGGAGTCAGGGCTGACTCACCATCCCCGTGCACAGCACTGGCCCGTGGTCAGTGCAGGGACTTCACCTGGAGTGGCTCACGCTAGAGCCAGGTCAGTGGGCTTTCACGCCCGGCTCGGTCGCGGGGACGGAGCCGGGGCGGACTTACTTGCAGGGGAAGTTTTCTGGGGTCCTGTTGTGCTTGTGAGGGGTCTGCTCGCTCCAGCGCTGACACGTGTGCCCGGAGAGAGTGACGGCCACCTTCCCGACGTAGCTTTCCCCTCTGCCCTTCAGACACTGGTGTGTGGGGCCGGAGGACGGCGGGGGGGTTGCTTGAATAGGGACAGTAAATGGCCGTGAGTGGTTCTGAAATGGGGAAGGCACAGGCAGCAGGGCTGGGGTGGGGGGTTGGATCTGGGAGCGTCAGTCTGGCTGCTGGCTGCTCCCCCTCTTTGGAACTGGAACGTGGTTTATCGTTTTTAGAAGAAGTTGACTTGGTAGAGTCATGCCTACGAGACCACCTCATGAGGAACGCCTCCAGGAACAAGGCCCTCGGCGTGCGTGCTGCTTTCTGTTTTCTCTCTCAGTTTGTCACATGTAGGGATCGACATGCCACCCTCACCCCAGATCTCCAGACACCAGCGACCCAACCTCCTTTGCGAAGAATAAATGATTCCCCGAGTGAACACAGCTAGATGCCGCCCAACATCCCATGAAGCCGACAGAGAGGCCATGGAAAGAAGCCAAAATGTGTCTCCAAGGAAGAGCATGGGCTTCCAGAATCACAAAATTCTTGAGAGAAGAAGAAAAAAAAAAAGATGACAAAAATAGAGAGCGACGTCAGGAAGAAGGGGAGTGCCCGGGGGACTCCGTGCCCGCCGGATGGAAGGCTGTCAGGCCCAAGGGCGAAGCCCCCCGGGCTGCGAGCCCTCCTAACTCCCGATGGCCGCCCTTGTCTGAAACTCCAGTCCCTTCTTCCCATTCTCATCGAGGGAAAGGCTCACAAAAGTGTTTCTTCCGGGTCTTTCCTGCTAAGCGAGCCGGTTCACCCTCCGCCCTGGGCTCCCCTCTCCCACTGCCCACTCCCAGGTGGCCCTTCTGAGACGGACCTCAGGGGCAACGCTTGTTACAGAGCAGCAGCCAGAGAGAACTCTGGGTGCGAATGAGACGCGTGGACAGGACGCAGGGTCTGATGTCCCCTCGAAGGCCACAGAGCTGCCTTCCGGAGCCCACATGCATGTCTTTGACAGGAAAAACCCACAGAACCTGTGAGCAATGGATGCTCAGACAGTTCCTGGAGGAGCCAGGAGACCGTTTGACAAGGGCAGTCAAACCCCACAGCATCATGGGGCCCTGCTTTTTTCTTGGTTCCCAGGGCAGAACGGCTGAGGGTCCACGGACGGGTGGGGCCATACTCACTGCAGCGCGGGATGTCACAGAGTTCCCAGCGTTTGTTGGGGTTTGTGGTGAAACACCAGGGGCTGGGCTCCCCATCAGGGTTACGGCAGTAATTCATCTTCAGGTTCTTGCTTGGGAATCTGAATGGGCGAGGAGGAATTTAATGGCACGGAACAGCGCTCGCTCCGGCAGCACATACTAAAACCGGAGCGATCCAGGGATTAGCCTGGGCCCTGCGCAGGGATGACACAAAAATTCGTGGAGCATTCCGTGTTTTTAAAAATAAAATAAAAAATAGCATGGAACATGTCCAGCTAAGAATCACTTTAAATGAGCAGGTAGGGAGCACCTGCAGGCACAGCCAAGCACCCTGGGAGGCGACAGGGAGAAGGCCGACCTCGAAGAGATGGCGGTGTCATGAGGAAGATGCGCTCGGGGGTCGGAGGACTACTTTCCCAGCGGTTTGCACGTGTGTAAGCCACAGGACAGGATTAGTGACGTTAGCATGTGGGCCGCCTGGAAAGCTGATGTCAGCAAACTCCAGTTATGCAGTTGCAAATAAGAGCAATTTTTACAACACAAGGAACTTCCTAGTTGCCATCTTCAGAGCTTGAAGAGCCGACCCGCTGGTCCGCCAGGCTCGGGTCCCGCTAGCCTTTGAACTTATAGCAGCGGAAGGGGGCGCGTTGTGTTCCCGTGAGCACCTGGCCCAGGTGCAGGCAGGGAGCCTCAGTGGGCCCTGGGCTGAGACCCCGAGGCGTGCCGTGCCTGGGCCCTCTGGCTTGGCTCACGTCCCTGTCTGAGGCTCCCGGTGCTAGGTCAGGGTCGACTGAGCCAACAGCACTGGCTTCGGGAATCTTCTTCTATTTCCTGGACGCTAACCGTTTGGAATGGGAGGCACAACGGTTCCCTGGAGCTGTTGCCCACAGGGAACTCGGGAGCTCAGTCTCATTTTTTCTAAGTTTTCTTAAGTTGCGGTAGGTCCCACCATCATCATGGAATGAAGAGAAAGATCAGAAGCAGCTACGGAAGGGGGTGTTTCCGGAACAATCCGTGGGAAATGGGGGGAGGATTGCTAGGCCAGGGACTCCCTTCCTGTTGCACATCCCTGGCCCCTCGGGGAGTCTAATGAAAGTTAGGATCCTTGCCCCGGAAACAGTGCACTGAGAGGAACACACTGAGGGCTCATCACCCCCATCCTCGGGTCATGGGTCAGGGAGCCTGGAGTTTCACTGGAATGAAGGAGAGGGAGGGAGTGGGGAGGAGAGCGGGGGACACCCCAGCCAGCGGATCTGGGCTTCTCAGCTCTCCGTGCGCTCACGCATCGGCCAGGACCGGTTCCGGCAGAGACTCCGCCTAGGGTCTGAGACCCTGCACGTCTGACAGCCGTGGGCCTCTGCTCCCTGCACCCCCCAGAGCGGGAGCTGCTCTGCAGGCGCGTGGGAAGAGGCAAAGGGAGACGCGGAAACGTCACGTCAGGTTCGTTCGCTGCTCGAGGGACATGAAAACACCTCAACAGCAGTAAGCACTCTGGAGCCGCGGAGCCGCGAGCACCGAGTTTGTCTCGGGGACTTACTTGGCGGGGATGTAGCCGTGCGCGTGCGGCGTCTGCGAGTCCCAGGCCTGGCACTCGAGTCCTGACTTGGTCCTGGAGATGGTGCCCTCGTAGTTTTCCCCGCTGCAGTGCATGCACTCCTCTGGGCGGCGGGCAAGGAGGAAGGAGAAGTGAGAACCAGAGCCCCACCAGGAACACCTTGAACACCGCTCGCCCCCTGCTCATACGTGTTGTCCCATGGTCACTAACCCCTGCTCATACGTGCTGTCCCATGGTCACTAACCCCTGTCCATACGTGCTGTCCAATGGTCACTAACTCTGCTCATACGTGCTGTCCCATGGTCACTAACCCCTGCTCATACGTGCTGTCCCGTGGTCACTAACCCCTGTCCATACGTGCTGTCCCATGGTCACTAGCCCCTGCTCATACGTGCTGTCCCATGGTCTCTAACCCCTGCCCATACGTGCTGTCCAATGGTCACTAACCCCTGCTCATACGTGCTGTCCAATGGTCACTAACCCCTGCTCATACGTGCTGTCCAATGGTCACTAGCCCCTGCTCATACGTGCTGTCCAATGGTCACTAACCCCTGCTCATACGTGCTGTCCCATGGTCACTAACCCCTGCCCATACGTGCTGTCCCATGGTCACTAACCCCTGCTCATACGTGCTGTCCCATGGTCACTAACCCCTGCCCATACGTGCTGTCCCATGGTCACTAACCCCTGCCCATACGTGCTGTCCCATGGTCACTAACCCCTGCTCATACGTGCTGTCCCATGGTCACTAACCCCTGCCCATACGTGCTGTCCCACAGTCACTAGCCCCTTGTTCCATGTGCTATCCGATAGTCACTTGGTAATAAAATCGGCACCAAAGACTCAATTTTCTAATCCAACCTAAAATGCCGCTCTTCCTTTCAAATGGTAAAATGAGCATATTTTGGTCAAGACCCCCTCGACTGTTATAGTCACGACCAATTTCAGAAATTCCATGAAGGCATGTCCTCGAGCGGGGATGCAGTGGCCCTTGGGTGGGGAGGGGACACAGATTCTCGGAGCCTGTCAGTGCCCTGCTGGGACTTTAAAAAGTGGAGTCTCCGTTTCCAGGAGGATCTTTAAACGCGTCTGTGTCATTATCCGATCGCTGGGTGACGGCATCCTCCCAGGATCCGAGCGCTGGGGTCTGTCGTGCTCCTGACTCGCTGGGGGCAGTGCTCCCCTCCAGCCCCAGCAGCTCTCTTTCTGTACGAGTGAGAAGCACGCCTGGCTGACCTCCGCTTTCTCACATTATTTAAAAACAGGAGCTTTGGTTTAGAATTCTTGAAATGACATGGCCCGCAGGGTCAATGTGACTTTAAGTTTTACGGAGTAATAAGGAAAAAAAGAGTCAGACTTGATACAAAAATGATGTGTTCATGTCAACTAAGGGACAAATGACCTCATAACACCGTGTACAAGTAAAGAGTCCCCGGAGTGGAGGTGGGTAAAGTGATGGGGACCTGAGCCGTCACAGGTGGGAACACCGCCAGGTGGCTGCACAAATCCCCCGTCCCCTACCCCCTTCACCCCACTCAGTGGAGCAGGAAATGTGAAATGAAGAACGTTTTTTTCAGTAGGACGTTTGTAATTTTTAGCATTGGCTGCTGGGATGTGCTATCCCACTGGTTGGTTCATTAAAATAACGATTCGCTGGTTTAAAAACTGGTTCTTGGCTTAGCTTCAGTGCAACAACAAAGTCTCCACGTTACTATTGTTTCTTTGAATTGTATTGATTTTGCAGGTTTATGCCAACTATATTCCCCCAAATCGGTTTTTGTCTTTCTACTGTGTGCTGAGCTGTAAGCATAGGAAGTTTGTGTCTAGAGTTTACATCTAGTTTTGTTTTTTTTAATATTTGTACACATTGAAGGAACATTTTAATAAAAATAATTCAGGTCAATACCAGGGGGTCTGAGCAAGTGTTGACCCTTTCCATGAGGTTCACGCATGACTCACGGTGTCAAACTCGGCGCTAAGTGATGGGTCACACCCTCCCCGTGGGGAATCGCTTTGCAGCAATTGGCGTGCGGGGAAGGCAAACGGAGGGTGTCTAGGGCAGCTCCTGACCTTCGCATTCAGGGATGGTGCAGTAGTCAAATCTGGTGGCCGGGTCGGTGGTGTAACACCAGGGGCCCTTCTCGTCGTTGTCGGGGTTCCGGCAGTAGTTTTCCTCCAGCCCCTCCAACGGGTGGCTCGTGGGTGAGAACCTGGGCGGAACGGGAAGGAATCACTCTGATTGTGTCCTAAACGTCAGCACGCGACCAGGACAGAGGAGCCTCCGGTTCCCATCCGGAAGTCAAGGTCCTGCCGCCCCAGAGCCCAAGGGTTTGTGGGGTCCGATTGCCACCGTCTCTGTTGCTGGGCTGTTTCCGCCCAGGCGCTAACATTCCGTTATTCCTACTTGCACAGTCACGTCTCAGAAGGGGGACCACACTGTTTCTATGCACAGGTGGCGGGAGCAAGGCCTCAAGCCTGCCGGGTTCTCGTGCACCCCAAATGCCTGCTTCTGTCACGGCCTCTCTCTGTGAAAACGATGGTAGTGAACGCCATGCTCCGGGTGACACTACACTCTGTCTACGTCCTCTCGTGGAGCCTTAATGAAAACCCCACCAGGACGGTGATGTTGGCCCTACGACAGATGAGACTGAGACGCAGCAGTGAAAACCAAACAGATCTTGCCTCAGTTGGAACGGTTAATAAGTAGCATCTCGAGAATTAAGTCAGATCTGTCAGATCCCCCAGGCCGTGTTCTCTCTGAAATGCAGCCAGATTTAGGGGGAGTGTGGGGTCGGGGAGTTGAGCTAACTTTCAACTCGAGATGAGTTGCCGTGTGGAGATAGCAAGTTAGATCAAAAGCCCGAGACTTGGGGTCTAAAAGTCAGGCTTTGTTTTGGGCTCTCCTACGTGAGCCACAGTTTCCTCATCTACCAGAGGAGAGATGGCCTAGACCAGTGGTCGGCAAACTGCGGCTCGCGAGCCACATGCGGCTCTTTGGCCCCTTTAGTGTGGCTCTTCCACAAAATACCACGTGTAGGCACGCATGTACAGTGCGATTGAAACTTTGTGGCCCATGCACAGAAGTTGGTATTTTGTGGAAGAGCCACACTCAAAGAGCCGCATGTGACTCGTGAGCTGCAGTTTGCCAACCACTGGCCTAGACCAAGCATGTCAAACACAAAGGCGAACACAGGCCCAATAAACAAGGTATGTGGCCCGAGGGCCGCATGTGGCCCACAACAAATATTTTTGCAGCCCAGCCAATATAACGGTATGTAAGAAAACATTAATTTTATCATTGCTCTTGTTCTATTTTATACTATACTTTTTGAAAGAAACCTACATTTCTATGAAAAGTGAAGCTTGTGTTTTTTGCGGCCCACATAAACTTAAACCTCGTTTATTTGGCCCGTGTTAGCCTTTGAGTTTGACATGCTTGGCCTAGACTATCTCCAAGGCCCCTGACAGCCTATGACTTAGCCCAGGCGTGCAACTACGCCGTGGGCGATCGTCGTTTGAATGATAAACTTAAAAAAAAAAAAAAAAAAGACCGTACCCTTTTATGTAATGATGTTTACTTTGAATTTATATTAGTTCACACAAACACTCCATCCATGCTTTTGTTCCGGCCCTCCGGTCCAGTTTAAGAACCCATTGTGGCCCTCGAGTCAAAAAGTTTGCCCACCCCTGACTTAGCCATTTGGTTTCATTGCTTTACCCCTATAAGCCTTCATGTCCCAGGAATATGAGGTCTGCCCATCTCATGGGAGGCAGTCAAGGCAATTTGTTGGGAAGGGGGTGGGGCCATAGACACCAGCTCCGGCTGGATGAGCTTTGTCACCAAGAACTTAGTGCAGCCTGATGTTCCCTGGGAAACGTACAGTGAGAATGACACTAAAAGAAATAGGCGACTTGTGGGAGAATCCATTGCTCGCTTATATTTCATTTCCTCTTTCACTCCACAATGTTGAGGTGAGAGTTCTAATTTGATACGTTAGCTTTCAGCTAATTGCATCCTAAAGGTGGCCATCTCTGGTCTCTCAGACTCAGCCTAGAACCCGTGGTTTGGTGGTTCTGTTCTTACCAGGCATCCTCCTGTGAGCTAGGGCTTCCAGAAAAGCATGTGTGCGGAGCGGATGGGGCACAAGCATGCCCTGCGGGAGGCTATAACTAATGGCACCATCTGCCTCAGCATCAGCGAGGTCCTCTGTGCCTGTGCGGGCACCTATCCTGGGGGCTTGGAGGGAACGCGGTCATTCTAAGTGCAGCCGGTGAGCACAGCGGAGAGAGACAGCCTTACCTGGGGGTGTGTGGAGAGCGGTCACTCCACTTCTGACAGGCAACCCCGTTTTTCGTCTTGGACACCGTCCCCCGGTAGCGCCTTCCGTTCCCGGTCTTGCACTCTGAAAGATAGACTGAGAAGACCACACAGCGGTCAGTCCCTTCGCAAGGGAGGTCACGCCGAGCCCTGCGTCTCATGCAGCAAAAGGACACGGTGGTCCTGCCACCCAAGGTCACCTTTCATGGCTCTGGGAGAGGTGCAGCTAGCAAAGCTGTTGGGCGCTTCCATAGGTTTATTCAAAGCGACAGCCCCTCTGTGTGCCAGGCGCCATGCTGGGTGCTGGGGGCACACGGAGTGGGGAACAGTGGAGTCAGGGCGCCGCAACAGAAAGCGATCAAGGACGCAGCCCTTGGTGACAGGTGTGACAGACACTAAACAGCGTGTGAGCGCGTGAAGGGGATGGGAAGAGGGCTTCCGGGCAGGGTGGGCAGTGCGCTTTTCAGGGGCCAGGAGAGATCCATGCGCCCTGACTTTTCTGAGGCTCCGGTAGTTTAAATATGAAAAGTGTCAAACAGGGTTAGAAAGTGGGGTCTACTTTAAAGGGTTACCACCGGCCACCACCTCCCCGACTCACAGGGCAGGGCTCCATCCTGTTGTTAAGCACACCGCCAGGTGCCCACCCGTGTCCCTCGTGGCTCAGGGTGGGCACCCGTGGCTGGCAGCCACTCTCCAGTGTGTCTGCCCACTTCCGGTCCCACCAGTTGGGTTATATGCTTACCAAGAGTCCAATGTCTTTATTGTCAAAACTTTTAATGCAGCTGTATTTGATCAAAGGTTATCTAAACTGGCCTGGCACCATACATAGTCATTACAATCTTCTAAACTGAGAAATGAATGAGAAAAAAAAAGGCTTCTCTTTAACGAAGCTGAATGCTTGTAAGGACTTGAGAGAGTTGAATCGTTTTCAAAATTGCTATCAAATCCACTGAGTGCAACCCACGCATATGGTGACTGTATGTGTGGGGGGGAGGTCATAACCACACAGAGGTGTTCGACCGTCAGACTGACGAGGGGATGCTCCGGGCCCGGCTCTGCTTCAAAGAGAAGGAAGCTGGTTATGGTAGACAAGGCCCTTAGAGCAGTGGTCCTCAACCTTCCTAACGCCACGACCCTTTAATACAGTTCCTCATGTTGTGGTGACCCCCAATTTCATTGTTACAAATGGAACATAATTAAAGCATAGTGATTAATCACAAAAACAATATGTAATTATATATGTGTTTTCCGATGGTCTTAGGCGACCCCTGTGAAAGGGTCGTTCGACCCCCAAAGGGGTCGCGACCCACAGGTTGAGAACCTCTGCCTTAGAGAGTCATTTATGCCAGAAACACGCCAGGTCACCCCTATCGCTGGCCCATGTTCCAGGACAAAGAGCCTCCACCCAAAACGTGCCCGTGGAATCGTGTGTCTTCAGTCACTTTGTGTCATCTCTCATGATTCCCCCTTGTAAACCAGCTTTAAAGCTAATTGACTGGTTGTCTGGGGGAAGTATTTCTCACACACCTATCGCAGACGAGTGCATTTAACCCAACGGTCTGTATACGGATTGCAAGTAGGTCTTCACGGAGACATCTACCTACAGTAGACGCAGGACACTTATCAAAAGTGTACATGCGCCCAGCCGGCGTGGCTCAGTGGTTGAGCGTTGACCTATGAACCAGGAGGTCAAGGTTTGATTCCTAGTCAGGGCATATGCCCAGGTTGCAGGCTCAATGCCCATTGTGGGGCGTGTAGGAGGCAGCAATATATGTATGTATTTTAAAATGTAAGTGTGCCTGGCCAGCGTGGCTCAGTGGTTGAGTGTCAACCTATGAACCAGGAGGTCACTGTTTGATTCCTGGTCAGGGCACATCCTTTGGCTGCAGGCTCAAGCCCCAATGCGGGGCGTGCAGGAGGCACCCGCTCCATGATTCTCTCTCATCACTGATGTTTCTACTCTCTTTCTCCCTCTCCCTTCCTCTCTGAAATCAATAAAAAAAAATATTTTTTTAAGTGTAAACACAAGGCCCTTCGGAGGCCCTGAGGTCAATGAGAGGCTTTGGAAGGAGGTGGGGCTTGAGCTGAGACCTGGGAGATGAGAAGGGACTGGCCAGGGAGGGACGGAGACGGTGGGCGGCAGGGTGTGCCCCGCATGGTGCAGGCGCAGGGACAAGCGTTTGAGGCCGGCCAGCAGGGGGGCTTCTATGATGCAGGGCCCTGGAGCCCTCGGGGGCATTTGGATGTTGTTCTCTGGGCTCGAAGGCCTTGAAGCAGGGATGTCACCGCCCAGCCCGTCCAGTGGCCCACCAGTGATAATGTCGGCTTAGACCCAAGTGGTGGCAGCAGCCATGGCGGCAAGCGGCAGATGGAAATGTGACAGCAGCTCTTCCCAGAAAAGCGCCGGGGGGCGGGGGGTGATTCAGCCCGGGTCGATATTGCACAGTAAAGAGACAGGCACCGGGAAGGACTGACTTTTGACCTTTCGCCTCTCCTTGTTTGTCTGTTCCTGCCAGCGTTTGTCTAACCTTTGGCTCCTGCCATCGCCTGGAAAACAGGCAACCACAGGGATGCGCACTCAGGCCGGCGGTCACCCCAGGTCCCCTCTGGTTAACCATTTGCAGGGACGTGTACACGGCAGCGTTTTGCAGGGGGCATCCCACCAGGCCCCCTTTGCTTTAATCTGGTGGATAGTGGGGAATGCTGTGTATCTCATCCTTGACTCACTATTTGTAAAAACTAGTAACGTCACCAGGTAAATTGTAGATCTCATCTGCACTTGAATCTCAAGAATTAAAGAGAAACTGCCGCGGCCAGGTGGCTCAGTGGTTGGAGCAACATCCTGGACACCAGGAAGGTTGCAGGTTTGATTCCTGGTCAGGGCACATGCCTAGGTTGTGAGTTCAATCCCCAGTTGGGGCGCATATGGAAGGTAACCAATTGATGTCTGTCTCTCTCTCTCTCTCTCTCTCTCTCTCTCTGCCCTCATTCCTCCCTTCTACTCTTCCTAAAATGCAATGGAAAAATGTCCTCGGGTGAGGATTAACAAAACAATGAATAAAATAAGAACAATGACACATAAAAGGTAAAGTAAGATAATCTACTCAAGCTGATGTAGTGACTCCTAATTCACTTTCCCTGCCCCATGGTGCCTCCACTCTGTGGTCCCATAAACTACAGCCCTGAGGAGGGGGAGGGGCAGGAGCGGGGAGGGGAAGAAGTAGATGAGCAGGAGAAGGAGGAAAAGAAAGCATGGTGCTCACTTCTCTTTTCATATAAAACCACGTCTCTCATCCGAAGGACCGGGGCGGACTTGCTGTTGTCCCCCATGACCACGCAGTGCTGCTCTTTGCTGTGGTACTGGAAGGACCTGCGGGAGAGAATCAGACACAGCAGGAAGGCAGGTCAGTGGAGGAGAGGAGACTAAAGGTAACTGTGTCCCTTGGTGGCTCCAGGAGCTCTGAGCTGTTCTTTTCCATTCCGTGTGGCCCAGTGTCCATGAGATGCTGCCATGGTGATCGCATCCTTCTCCCTTCCCTTCTCCCTCTTGGTCCTCCACATTGTCTCTCCCTCCTTTCTTCCTCCTGGTCCTCCACATGGTCTCTTTCTGTGGTGACCGCTCTACTTTTCCTCACTCGTGTTCTTAATGTAGTCCCAGAATATTTGCTTTTGTGTTGGAAAGAAGCGATTCTGGTGGCCTTGAATTTCTTTCCAAAATGGTCTACATGACTCCTGTGATTCCCCTTGACCTACACCTCTGCATTCTCTCCCGCTTGACCTGGCGTTCAAAGCCTCCGCAGCTACCTGTCCAGCCCCATCTCCAGCACAAGCCCTTGGTCCCTGCTTGGTCCCTCCCCCAGGGGCCAGGCCAGGCCACGCCCTCTGCCTAGAAGGCCTCAGGCCTCATCAGTATTTACCCAGCTCCCACTTACCCTTCAAAGCCCAGCTCAGCTCACACCTCCTCCCTGAGGCCTGCCCAGCTGATCAACCCTTAGGAATTGATCTCTCCTCGGAATATAGAGCATATTGATTGTGTCACTTACCGATACCTCACCTAGGCTGTATTTTTTTAAATTTAAATTTGCATTATATCCAGTTTCTGTGACTACACCACACCATAGCCACAAAAGACAGGGCTGGAGCGTGTACCCACACAAAGACCTAGCACACACAGTGCTGTATCGCTCAGACGTGGTCACGCCTTCAATGCTTCTTTGCTCCTTGGGGTCCCGAACACCTCCACACATGTGATCCTCAGTAAATACTTAGTGATAACGGTGTTAAACACGAGAGCTTTAATAGTAGCTGCTCACGTCACAAGTACAAATAAATAAGGTCCTCTGGGGGCATTTTTCTAAAAGGGACACTAATAAGTGTATCAAGAAACTATCGTGTGGATTCCGGTACAGGGAGCAAATACAGATTCCAAACTCCGATCCCACGAAATCCCTCTTAAATCCTGTCCTTGTCACGGCCATGAGCAAAGTTCCTGATGTCAAAATAAGAGTCTCCCAAACAGCAAGATGTCTGCCCAGGTGCCATGACACCAAAAATACCTGCAAGTGAATGTGGTTTCTTCCTCGCATTTCTCGGCACATTCGGAGATGCTTCCTGCGGGCAGCTGCTTCTTGGTCAAAGTAATCAGCGAGGCCCCCTGCGTGTTTATGTAGCTGTCCAGGGGGTCTCCGTGACCTACACGTGGAAGGGAAAAGCAGGATCCAATTAATCAACACCAGCCTAGCCGGTTGCTCAGTGGTTAGAGCATCGGTCCTTGGACTGAAGGGTCACGGGTTTGTTTCTGGTCAAGGGCACGTACCTCCATTGCAGGCTCGATCCCCAGCCCCGGTCAGGGCTCATGCGGGAGGCAACCAATCAATATGTCTCGCTCACAGCGATGTTTCTCTCCCTGTCTCTCCCCCTCCCTTCCACTCTCTCTATTAATCAAAATATATCCTTGGGTGAGGATTAACAACAACAAAAATGAGTCGACACCACTGTTTGATTATGGTGACTTTGTAATCTATCTGCTCTGCCTCCACCAAATAAAACGTGCTGTTTTATCCGAAGCAGAACAGATGGCCATGAATAACAATGTTTAGTCAGGAAAACAGTTCCATTCACAGACCGCACTCTGTTCAGAGATCAGTTGGATGGGTAGGTTCATATATTAGAACTAGTTAACAACTCCTGAGTTGCTACGTTAGTGGGTGTGAAGCCTTAAATAGGAATGAACTTGGTCTGCTTGCTTGGATGGCTGTGACGCGACAGAACACTAGGGACCACCGGTGGCAAGTGGGTGACCAACACCGGTGGCCGTTCACCCCGGGTCTGGGAAGAGCGTGGAGCGGTGACTTGGTCTCCGACCGTCTGAACCCTGGTGGCCACGCCGTCCCTTACACGGACGTGGCAGGCGCTCCCTGAGTGGCTCCGCCTCGAGGTGCATTCCTGGTGACTTGCTGATGTTGAGCAGGAATAGGACCTACACTGCAATCAAGGTCATTTTCACGCTGGGCTCGGTCCAGGGACACCCACTTTCAATGAAAGAGAAATAAGTTCTTCCATGATGATGACAGGTACCTGGCCTTCTGGAGGGAATTGTAAAAAAGCAGACAAATACTGGTCTTGAATTTTCCGTGAGATGGAATCTAAGGCGAAGAAGCTGTCTGGAGGTCGCTCTGCCCTTTGTGACTGCGGCCGAGGGTGCCTGAGCCCGGCTGCAGAGGGTCCCTGCTCCTGCCTGGCCTCGCCTTAGCAGCTGTGTTCCAGCGGGAGGTGGCCTCCGTCCTTTGGGGATGGAGCACTAGCGATGTTCACAGGGCGAGCGGCCAAAGAGGTTAATAAAATACAGAGAGCAGAGTTTCCTAAAGTTTGTCTAAATGGGATTGGGCAACGTGGAACCTTGGCCGCTTTGGGGAAGGGGAGGGGGGACCTAAGCCAGGCGGAGGGGCTGCGGAGGGACCAGGGAGTCTTTTCAGGAGCTCAGTTAGAAGGAGGGTTTGTGGAGGGCGGAGCAGTCACGAAACTTTCCAAAGAGGAGCCATTCCTGAGCAGGCGTAGTGCTGATAGTGCTGATGGAAACTCCACAGGAAGGTCAGCAGGAGGCAGACTCCTCAGCAAGCCCCCCCCCCCACCCCGCACCCCAGACCCTGAACGCACGCACAGCACAGCGAGGCACTCAATGCAGGAGTCAGAGCCCCCCACCTGGTCCTCCACCCCCCACCGCCTATCCTTCCCCAGCTCAGGGCACTCCAGGCTGCAAGGAGGACCCTGGACAGGAAGGCGGCTGGCGTGATTTCAATGTGACACGCAGAGCACGTGATCATAACGAGAAGCTTATGGGGAAGCAGGAGTGTAGGCCGGTGTCCATGTCATCGTCGGGCATTTCCCCCCCTTTGAGCTCTCTTTCCTGAGAGCTGTCTTTGGTGAACTCTGTAGATCAGTGTGTGATTCTTTGTAAAGTTAACTCTATAAAGCATATCCTAGAAAGAGTTAAACTGTTGTAAGAGTTCTTAGAAAGTGCTGTCCAGCCCGGCTGGCGTGGCTCAGGGGTTGAGTGTCGACCTATGAACCAGGAGGTCACAGTTCGATTCCCCGTCAGGGCACATGCCCGGGTTGTATGTAGGCTCGATCCCCAGTGTGGGGCGTGCAGGAGGCAGCCTATCCATGATTCTCTCTCATCACTGATGCTTCTATCTCTCCCTCTCCTTTCCTCTCTTTGAAAATCAATAAAAAGCCCTGACCGGTTTGGCTCAGTGGATAGAGCGTCGGCCTGCGGACTGAAGGGTCCCAGGTTCAATTCCGGTCAAGGGCATGTACCTTGGTTTCGGGCATATACCCAGTAGGGAGTGTGCAGGAGGCAGCTGAATCGATGTTTCTAACTCTCTATCCCTCTCCCTTCCTCTCTGTAAAAAATCAATAAAATATATTTTTTAAAAAAACAATAGAAATTTTTTTTAAAAAAACAGAAAGTGATATCCAAACAAGAAACTTTCTGTTTATATCACCCTTTAATTAAGGTGCCTTTAATTGTGTTATGTTATTAAGTTTCATAGCACAGAGCTGCTCAGATCCGCCTAAGGAACAAATATCCCAAAGAGATATCCCAAAAGACATTTGTTTTCTGTTTTGTTCAAAAAATTTCTCCCCAATATTTTATTTTAACTCTAGGGCTCATGTGGCAATGGGGTATGATGCACTTTAAATACATTCTATATTCTAGGGCAGTGGTCGGCAAACTCATTAGTGAACAGAGCCAAATATCAACAGTACAACGATTGAAATTTCTTTTGAGAGCCAGATTTTTTAAACTTAAACTATATAGGTAGGTACATTGTTATTAACTTAATTAGGGTACTCCTAAGGCTTAGGAAGAGCCACACTCAAGGGGCCAAAGAGCCGCATGTGGCTCGCGAGCCGCAGTTTGCCGACCACGGTTCTAGGGCCAGTGTGGTTGTATGTTGCTGTCAAGCCAGTGTATTTTACTGACACCGTGGGTTTGTCTGCTTGTTCCTCACTGTGATGTGCATGTGTCCCCGTGACTGTGTGTTTGAGAGACACGACCCAGTGGCTGTGACATGCAAACTCCTTACCCAGTGCACTGAAAACGAGCCCCTTCTCAGAAAGAGGGCGCCATGCCTTCCTTTAAACAGGGCCTGCGGAAGCCTCTCCCAGGGGTGAGGACAGATGCCAATCCCGTCACAGAGAAGTCGGCTCTAACGTTTGGGTGTCCCGGCCCTGCCTGCCTCGCCAGGAGAGGGGATGGAGACGGCACGCCCCGCACAGTCTCCCCGACACCTCGGTCCCCTCTCTGCTCTGTGGCCTCGGGATTTCTCTGAATGGCTCCACCCAGTTCAAACGCACTTGGCTCTAAAGCACAACCTGTAGCATTTCATCCGGCAATTTACAGATTTACACACTGTTTACATGAAGAACTACTTGCATGATGTATCATTCCATTTGTACGGACTGTCCAAAATAGGCAAATCAGAGGCAGAAAGCAGAAGAGTGATTGCCAGGGGTGGGTGGGGATGGAGGTGGGGGAGGGGGGAGGGGGGAGGGAAATGTTGGGGTGACAGCTAAAGGTGTTTGGGGGGATAATGAAAATGTTCTAACATTGTGGCGATGGGTGCACCGCTCCAGGAGAGGGAACCATCGGACTGGATGCTTTAATGCATGAATTGTGTTGTGTGTGAATCATATCGCAATAAAGTGGTCGAGGAATAAAGCGCTATAAGGACACGCTCAGGGTATTTTACAGGAAGTTTAAACCAGGTTGAAGGAGTGCGTAGGGCACCAAGGTTCCTTCTTGGAGCGCCCTGGTCCAAATCCCGCTTTCTGCACTTCCTGGGTGTGGGGGTTTGGTCAATAGGCAAGTAACATGACTTTCCTAAGTATGGGAATCTACTACCCTACCTACTGCACCAGCTAACAGGCACACACACACACTCACGCACACACTCATGCACACACATGCACACTCACACACAAATGCACACACACGCACATGCGCGCACATATATGTATGTATAAAAATGGGCCTGGCCTCCCTCCAGCCCTGAGTGTGTGCTGCTATCTGCACACACCATTTGGCAAATCAGTGCCTGCGATTCCTCCAGGCATAAAAGCAAAAGTCTGTGTAGGGAAATCCTTACTCAAACCACAGCAAACAGGCAACCAGTAAATACAACTACGGGCTGGTCACAGAATGCAGTCGGGGGTAGTTCACTGTTTACATTGGAGAGTGAGGAGAGTCTGACCTCCTCATGCACATGAGCTAAATTAACCACACTGAGAGCCAGGCAAAGAGACTAGCAATTTGGGGGGCTGTTAGCTGTATGTATATGGAGTATTTTTTTTCAACTAAAATAACTATTATTTGAGCTCAACCTTTTACATATAAAAGAAATCATTCATTTATTCTCTGCCCCTTCATCCCAGGATTTACTGGGAAATTACACTTTTTCTTGACAAATGCCTCAGTCTTAGGCGAATGCCTCAATCTTAGGCAATGTCTTAAGTCGTTTAGATTTTAAACTGGGAATCTCAGAAATCAAAAGCTGAATTAGACTAGTGGCTCACGAAGCCATCCTCTCTCTGCTTTTAGGACATTGCCAGGAAGAAACAAACAGTGATTAACTGAGAAAAGTCTTTCCGTCTTACCTGGTCTCAGGAACAAGAGAAGCAGAAGCAGCAGCTCCTGGCGGCCCATGTTGGGACTGGCCAGCGGAGTCCGGACAGCCGGGCGGCCCCAGCCCAAGGGGTTATTGACTTCCAGGACCGGAAGTGCCCCCACCAACAAGGCAACCGCAGGTAGTTACTCATTACCTCCCAGGCCCGTGGCCCCTGTGCTCCGAGGGTTCAAACATGACCTGGACGGAGGGTCTTACAACATGTTTGCAATAGATGCTGGGAAATGGCGCAAGCGGCCCCGCCCCCTCGGCCCGGGCGCCTCTGCTCCCCGGGCCCGCCCGCCCCGTCCAGCCTCTCTCCCTTGGCCTGTTTCCTTCCCCTCTCCCTTCCGTTCTCTTTTCTTTTGGGAAAAGCAGTAAATCCCCGTAACAGCGGACGTGGCTTGAGAGCATCCCCGGCTAGGCCCTCTGCAGAGGTGATGCGGGGGCAGTTTCCACTCACCTTTCAAGCTGGCGGGCATCCTCCCCCTTCCTTCACTCCGGCGAGGGCTAAAGGGGCTTGCACTTCCCCAGGGGGACCAGCTCACAAGGGTGAGGCTCTCAGACACGACCTCTTAGGCCTCAGATTGCGACCGTACCTCGGCATGGTCATCAGCATCCTCCCGGTGGAGAGATTGCCAGGTAAGGTGTTTTATTATTAATATTCCTGTATGCCCAGTAGACGCACGTGTCCTCCAGCATTAGAAATGATGTTAGGAAAATAGCGATCTTTTCTCCAAATGAAGTCGCAATGCATTAGATCAGTGGTTCTCAACCTTCTGGCCCTTTAAACACAGTTCCTCATGTTGTGACCCAACCATAAAATTATTTTCGTTGCTACTTCATAACTTCAACGAAAAATTATTTTCATTGCTACTGTTATGAATCCTAATGTAAATATCTGATATGCAGGATGATCTTAGGCGACCCCTGTGAAAGGGTCGTTTGACTGCCAAAGGGGTCGCAACCCACAGGTTGAGAACCACTGCATTAGATTCTCATCCTCAAGAAATAAACCAAAGTTATGTTTAAGAGTCTGTCTTGCCCAGCTGGCTGGTTCAGTGGTTGAGCATCGCCCTAGGAGCCAGGAGGTCACGGTTCGATTCCTGGTCAGGGCACATGCCCGGGTTGTGGGCTCGATCCCCAGTGGGGGGCGTGCAGGAGGCAGCCAATCAATGATTCTCTCTCATCATGGATGTTTCTCTCTCTCCCTCTCCCTTCCTCTCTGAAATCAATAACAATACTTGTTTTAAGAAAAGCCTGTCTTGTTTTAATTGTGAGTTCCCCAGCTTGGGGCTAGCATGAGTAAGGAAGAACATGCTTCAAAATTCCTATGTCAGTGCCCCCAAAATCAGCTAAATTGACCCCATTTTAAATGTGAAGTAAGAACAAGAAACTGCTTTCTTCCAGCGACGAAATTCCTCTCTGTAAATTACCCCAGGATGCGCAGACACGAGACCCTGGATTGAGGGGGCTGTACGAAGGCCCCGCATCTACCCCTCCCAAAACGGGCTGGGAGCCAGGAGGTGACGGCTGTGAGGGGCCGGGTGACCTGGGGGCGCTTCCTGATTTTCTGCTCCACCCCAGCCTTTCTTCTCGCCTCCAACTCCCCCTCCTTCCCCCGGGTCCCCATTTACTAAAGGGCCGCAGGCGGAAGCGAGCTGCGAAGTCAGCACGGGACAAACTTCATCCTTAGAATATCAGAAGTGTCCTTTGGGGGCTCTGTTGGTGTGTTTGAGAAAGTAGTTGGGGGGGGGGACATTTATTTCCATTTGAACTGTTTCAGTACCGCCTCGTGGAGAAGGCAGGTCAGGAACAATGTCCTCGGAATTCTACACCCACACAAATGCCCTTGTCTTTTCATGTGGGTGGTGGTGGTGTGCCTTTTGCCCCCTTGCCTCCCGGAAGCTTCTAGAATACACTTGATTCTACAGATGTCCTTTGTGTAAATGAGGCTGCCCTCCTGTGGCGACTTCGTCATCTTCCTCACAGATCAGTCATGAGAGCTCAGGCACATGGAGCAGAGCTTGTACGGTGCTGGCCAGGTCTGCAGGGTGCGGGGAGGCGGGCGAAGAGGGGGGGGTCCCTCCGGCAGAGACGAGGTGGGTGCAGGGTACGCGCAGAGCAATGAACCATTCTGGACGGTGCATAGGCACCCTAGGTGGGCACTCTTTTTTATTTTTTTATTGTTATTGATTTCAGAGAGGAAGGGAGAGGGGAAAGAGAGATAAACATCCATGATGAGAATCATTGATTGGCTGCCTCCTGCACGCCCCACACTGGGGATCGGGCCTGCAACCTGGGCATGTGCCCTGACTGTCGATGCTCACTCACTCAGCCACGCCGCCCGGGCCCTACCTGGGCACTCTCGGGGGTGATGGGTAGTGGTTTTGCCCAAGGCTGTAAAGACGATGAACTCAAAATACGTTATTTTCTACTGGAAAGTTGGCGGAAACTGAAGAAAGAGAGAGATCACCTCTGTATACGACAGCAGGCTGAATCAATGCTGAGATGGGTATTCTTTCTGAGTTCAATTCATTAAGCTCGTATTGGCCACCCAGTGGGATTATATAACAGGTGCACCTCCCAGTCTCTGCCCTCCCCAGCCTCCGGGGGGTTTGGACGGAGGATCGCGGAGACCGTGGCCGGGACAGCACAGTAAAATGAGATGGAAGACGAAGCTAATTTCCTTCACTCTGCCCAGCATGGGGCCCGCACCCCAGACCCACTCAGGTTTTCTTTCCCTCCCTCCAGCATTACATGGGGAGCTCCTGGCAAGTCCCTGTAACATGGGAAAGTCGTGCACCCAAAGAGAGGTCCAGGTCTCCGGAATGTGAAGTGCAGCGCCCCCTTCAGGCCCCTGCGCCCTGACGTGGAAGCTGCTCTCACAGGGCGTGGATTGTGCTGCCAGCCTGACCCCTGGACCTGCCACCATCCCTGCCCCACCGCCCTGGCACCTTCCTCCCACCCCAGGGTCTGCCGCCTGGAAACCATCGTTCCCTGGCTCATTCTTGAGCGTGAACGTTTCTGAATCTGCCCAACAAGACCACGTCATTGGAAAACGAAAGCAGCGAAGAGTTACCTGTCCGGGGTGCAAGCAGAGTCTGTCTTCACTGCTGCGGGTTCCTGGCAGGGTTCCCTTTGCCCGAGGGGCCCCTCTGCAGGCGGCTTTCACTGTGTTCGCTTATTAGAGCGTCACCAGGGAAATACGGTCTCGGCGGCTTTCCCTTCCCTCCACCTTCCGCTCACGTTTGCTGGCCTTTGTTTCACAGGCTCTGGGCCCTGAGATGACATGCCTATCAGCCCTCAGCTCCCTAAAGCCCTCGCCCATAGCCGGCCGCTCAGTCAGACAGGGGTGACAGGTGACAAGGTCGCTGCTCAGCAGGGGGTCATTTTCTTAACCGAGTGCTGCTTGCGGAAATGGAGACATTCGTTTTTGAAAAACAGGCAGTCTTCATTGGACGTCTCCTCATCAGGCGTGTCCGAAGCTTCAGGAAAATGTTAGGAGAGAAGCTGAACTCCTGAGTCGGCACTGGGACTCGCCAGAGATCCGGGCTGAGGTCCGACCCTCTGTGCGTAAATCCCACGGAGGAACCACATCATCCTCCCCCCAACATTGTCCTTCTCCGCCTGATTAGGACAAATGCCTTCCCCGCCGTCCCTGGGGGAGGCAGGACGGGCAGAGAGCACTGCAGTCTTCCAAGAAGGAATGGTGAGTGCACAGGAAACGGGGGGTGGGGGTGGGAGGGGGTGTCCTCAGCAAGGCCTGCGGACCAGGTGGTCGCGTCGTCCCAACGGCCGCTTCTGGTGCTGACAGTGAACGTTAAGTTCACTACGATGCTCCTTTGGGCTGGGTGCCTGGCTCCTGGGCTCACTCACCAGGGATGGGGACTTCTCAGTGCTATGTTTGTAACTTCCTGTGTGCTTATAATTATTCCAAGATGGAAAGTAAAACTATATGTGTCCATGTGTGTATATGGATATATGTATATATTTGGATATGTGTGTTTGTATTTGGGTGTGTGCTTGTATACATGGCAGTGTGTACAGGGCGGGGCGAAAGAAGGTTCACAGTTGTGAGTATGCAAAGCTGAGTTTATTCTCATATTAGTACCAAATTATTGCATTATTTTTCATACAAACAACTGTAAATGTATTTTTGCCCCACCCTGTATATATTGGGCTACATATGTATATATTGGGCTATAAATGTATATATTTGGATACATGTGAATATGCTTTTATATGTGTGTATATATTTGGATATACATTTGGCTCTACACGTATATATTTGGGTGCAGGTGCCCTTCAAGCAGTCAGTATATATTGGGATAGCTGTGTATATGTTTGGACGCTATGCATACATTTGGTATGTTTATGGACTTGTATCTGTGTGCATATATCTGGATCTGTGCGCACATCCTCAGGAGGAGCCAGGATGCTGTAAGTGCTTCCATGACATCAAGAGAACCACCAGGACAGCAGCCTGCTGGGGAGAGTCTGACCCTGCAGCATTTCCAGGTCAGAGCGGTACGGGCCTTGGCGGGTTCAGCCAGCGGGGAAGGGGAGAGCGTGGGGAGGCCGGCCACCTCCACGCAGCCTGGCGGTCGTCAGCCCTGATGGGGGCTCCTGTGCGTGACCAGGTCAGAGGCTGGAGGGGCCAGGCCCTTGCGGCTCCCTGGGTGCTCAGGGGAGACTCCCCTCCCTGCACACGGATACAGCCCCAGCCAACAGAGGCCCTGCATCGCCCCTGGACCCCAAGTCCTGGCCCAGGTGTGGAGGTCCCAAGTGACGTTTGGGGTGGAGGGCAGGAAGCGAGCATGGCTGTGCGCTGGCTCCTTTCCACCTGCTGAGTGCTGGGCTGGCAGAGGGGGCACTACCTTGTCCATCCTCAGGGAGCTTTCTACCCGCGGGCGTGGGCAGTGTGGGCTCGGGTGGGCTGGGAACTCGCAAGCCAGGCGGTGGCAGGGTGCACAGAGGGACCCTGCACTCAGGCTGCGGGACACGCTGCCCAGGGGAGCTGACATGGGTGGAGATGAGACCAGCAGGAAGGATGAGAAGCAGAAGCACATCCCAGCAGGAGTGAACGCTCCCAGTCCCCGAGGCAAGCCCTGAATTTGGGGATGGAGTCGGGGAAGGTGCCACGTTTGCTGATGGACATCCAGTAGACAGTGGAGCACAGAGGAGGGAACGGGTTTGTTGGGGGACATGTTAAGTGTGGGAACCTGTGAACGCCCAAGTGGAAATTTCTAGAAGGCGATTGGATATTTGGGTCTCCCGCAGGCATAGGCCCGAGAAGAAGGTGCTAGTATCACCATCGTAATTTACTGATGAAGAACCAGGGAGAGGGAGAGAGAGACCGGAGCATCAATGATGAGAGGGAATCATTGATTGGCTGCCTCCTGCATGCCCCCCACTGGGGATCAAGCCTGCAACCCCCGCTTGTGCCCTGACCAGGAATCTAACCGTGACCTCCTGGTTCATAGGTGATGCTCAACCACTGAGCCACGCTGGTCGGGTCCTTTCCTGTCTTAACACCTTTTGGATGGAGGCTGTGGAGACAGGACAGGCTCAGTCAGGAAGAGATGGTCAGGCTGTTAGGGCTGGTGTTTTGACCGGAGAAATCAGACACGGGGAAGCTGATGTAACAGGCTCTGCCTCCGTCACATGCCCCTCTGACACTGTCGCCTCCCTTCCTCAGGGTTTGCCTCGTTTTATGTGGTAGCCGTGTCCCTAGAAAGCTGAGCAAAACAGTATTTGTTTACTGGATCTGATTTAAAAGCCAAAAAGTAGCTTAGCATAGGAATCTCGATCCCGGTAAAAGGGCTTTATCTGTTCTCAAATATGGATATTCATATGCGCCGTCTGCTTCACGTGACATAGAAACACAGAGGAGATGGTCTTTCCACTGGTTTTGAGAACTGTGAGCTGGTTACTGCATAGTTACATGGGGGAGGGGTTCCTCATTTCCTTTTAAATCCCTCTCCCCTCATTTACGGAGGAAATGTTTCACTTAGATGAGTTTAATATTTATCCTCCGCTCTTCTGGAGTTCAGCTTCAGTGAATTCATGTAGTGAGTAGAATGAAATTAATACTCTCCAGCAAGCCGAGGTGCTTACTCACTGGGAATCACTCCAGTTCCTAGAGGTATCCGCCTGGGACCCGGGCCCGTAGCTGTCTGAGCGTCTGCATCCACGGAGAGAGGCGTCTCCAGAAGGAAAGGCTGAGGGACACATCACACCGAGCTGATACTTTTACCCAGCATCACTTAGGACCCTTCTTAATTAAAAGATGGATGATGTCATGTGTGAAATAAACAAGAACAAAAATAGTGCGTGTTTTTGTGGTTACATAAGCACGCACAGAAAACCTGGAAGCTGCCATCCCTGCTGACAGCTGGCTCACCCCAAGGAGGGGGGGAACTCCCCACCACAGCTCCTTAAGGAACACATTTTTTGAATTATTTTTTTTATTTTTAAATTTTTTTCTTTTTAAATAAATTTTATGGATTTTTTTGCAGAGAGAAAGGGAGAGGGATAGAGAGTTAGAAACATCGATGAGAGAGAAACATTGATCAGCTGCCTCCTGCACACCTCCTACTGGGGATGTGCCCGCAACCAAGGTACATGCCCTTGACCGGAATCGAACCTGGGACCCTTCAGTCTGCAGGACAATGCTCTATCCACTGAGCCAAACCAGCTAGGGCAAAATTTTTTATTTTTCAATTATAGTTGACATACAATATTATATTAGTTTCAGGTGTACAGCACAGTGATCCAGCATTTATATAACTTATGAGGTGATCATCCTGACTAGTACCCGCCTGGCAGCATACGTAGGTATACAATATTGTTGACTATATCCCTAGGTTGTACTGTACACCCCAGGACTATTTTGTGACTACCAATGAGTACTTCTTAATCCTTCACCTTTTCAACCCTCCCCCTCCCATTTGGCAACCATCAATTTGTTTTCTGTATCTATGAGTTTGTTTCTGTTTTGTTTGTTCATTTATTTTGATTTTTAGATTCCACATATAAGTGAAATCGTATGGTATTTGTTTTTCTCTGTCTGACTTATGTCACTTAGCCTAATATTCTCCAGGTCCATCCATGGTGTCTCAAATGGCAAGATTCCATTCTTTTTTATGGCCAAGTAATATTCCATTGACTATATGTGCTGCTTCCTTATTCGTTCATCTATCAATGGGCACTTAAGTTGCTTCATATCTTAGCTATTGCAAGTAATGCTGCAATGAACATAAGGGTGCATATATCTTTTTGAAGTACTCTTTTGGGTTTCTTCAGATAAATACCCAAAAGTGGAATTATATGGTAGTTCTATTTTTAATTTTGTGTGCCACAGTGGCTGCACCAGTCTTCATTCCTACCGACAGTGCGCGAGGGTTCCCTTTTCTCCACGTCCTTGTCAGCATGTGTTTGTTGATTTGTTAATGATAGCCATTCTGACAGGGGTGAAGTGATAGCTCATTGTGGTTTTAATTTGCATCTCCCTGATGATTGGTGACCTTGAGCATCTTTTCATATGTCTATTGGCCACCTGTACACCTTTTTCAGAGACATGTCTATTTGGGTCTTCTGTCCATTTTTTAATCAAATTGTTTATTTTTGGGGTGTTAAATTGTATGAGTTTCTTGCCCTAGCTGGTTTAGCTCAGTGAATAGAGTGTCGGCCTGCAGACTGAAGGGTCCTGGGATCGATTCTGGTCAAGGGCCTGGGTTGCAGGCTCAATCCCCAGTAGGGGGTGTGCAGGAGGCAGCCAATCAATGATTCTCTCTTATCATTGATGTTTCTGTTTCTCTCTCCTTCTCCCTTCCTCTCAAAAATCAATAAAAAAATATTTTTTAAAAATTGTATGAGTTTCTTACATGTTTTGGATTGTAACCCCTTATCAGGTGTATCATTGGTGAATATCTTCTTCCTTTCACTGTTGTCTTTTTGTTTTGTTGATGTTGGGTTTGGGGTTTTTTTGCTGTGCAAAACCTTTTTAGTTTGATGAACTAGAAGTTCCATGTGTTTACATTTTCTTTCTTTAGGGACAAGTTTTGTTGGGTGGTTTTTGTGGGTGTGAGCCAGCTTGGGGGAGTGTCCTGTGTGATGGTTGATGGGACTCGGTTGCCATGGGTCACAGGACTGAAAGCATCGGGCACTTTGGCGTGAATGTCTCAAGCCCATCACCAAGGATTTCTGGTAGCAATTCTATTAGAAAAACCATGAAATGATATCACCTGAATTGGACCACCCCTGCACCTGTTGAGTTAACTGTTTTTTAGCCAGTTCTTAAAATGGAAAAGGGACCTAAACTTGGTCAGCGCACTGGGTGGGTGTGCACCCTCATTTTCATCTACCTTTTTTTGCTTGTTTCTCTTTGATTTGGCACCTAACGTATTTCTAAAATCATTTGTCTTATTGTGTGTAGTAGCCAGCACTCGGTCCCTAACCATGTCAGAGAGGAGTTCTGAGGGGCTGACTCAGATCTTGCTAAACCCCCTTTTCCCAGTCATCCTCGCTCCCCTCAGCCTCCTCTTCATCTCTGGTGGCCTCCCCTCTGCCGCATAGCTTCAGAAAATGCCACTTAGAACGAGAAGATGTAACAATCACAGCAGTTCATCTCTCCCTTTCCTGTTCCTTCTTTAGGAAATCTCCCCACTTGTTTTCTTTAAACTTATCTGAGTGATTGCTTTGTCCCTACCCACCCCCACCCCCAGAACATCCTCGCTTGTTGGCTTTATTTTTCTTTTATCAAAACACCTTGAGCTGTTCCAGGGTGAGTCACTATTTAGATACGATTTACGATGCCTTTATCCTCGCCCGGCTGCTTCTCCAGGCGGCTTTCCGCAGCCACTCCGTCAAGATGTTCTTTCGGTGTGCGCTCAGAACCGGCTCCTGCTCTTTGTCGATATGTTTGGACTGCCTCTATTTGGACACATGTCCTCTTCCCCTGTCTCATTAAAGGGAGGTTTTGCTACTAAATAAAGACTTCAGGATGCAATCGACAATAAGTTGGCCTTCCCTATTTCGGGAAGAAAATTGAGGACAGCAAATTGTCTGATGCTGACTAGGAGACGCCACTAGGGAGTGGTTTTACCTGGACGTTTTGAGGATACGTGGGAAAACTGGCAATCGGGTGTGTCAGTTTACATGTTCCCTTGTTCTCATTACATTAAACTTATGGGATAATTTTATGCCCTTTAGCTATTTTTGGGTTTGTTTTTTTTTTTGAAAGAAAAATACTGCCCTGACCGGTTTGGCTCAGTGGATAGAGCGTCGGCCTGCAGACTGAAGGGTCCCAGATTCAATTCCGGTCAAGGGCATGTACCTTGGTTGCGGGTGCATCCCCAGTGGGGAGTGTGCAGGAGGCAGCTGATCGATGTTTCTAACTCTCTATCCCTCTCCCTTCCTCTCTGTAAAAAAATCAATAAAATATATTTTTAAAAATACTAACAAAAATCACACAAATATAAAACATTTTTTTGCCATTTAATGATCTTAGGCAAATTAGCCAACAAATAAGCTCATTAAAGCTCAAATGATACTGAAAATACCTCTTTACCCATTCATCTCATCCCACTGCTGAAACACATACAGGTATCTGGGTTTTTCCTCCTTTCCGCTAAAGCAAAAGGCCCACCCACCACAGAGTGAAGCCCCAGCCAGGCAGAAACACAACAGCAAGGAAAGATCTAGAAGCATAGAGTGAGACTTAACAGAGCACAAGATAATCAGAAACTCAGAAACATACTGAGGTGTCACAGGACATTTTACAATGCTTTTATTCTAGACACATAAGGTCAGACTTACGTTGCTTAATTACATATAGTATACTTTTTGAAGTTTTGCATCCATGACACAAAACCAATATCTATTAGTCCAATTTTTGAAAGCATTTCAACAAATATTTAGCTTTTAGTTTTTGTGGAAGTTCCTCAAAGGTTTCTTGTCAAGTTTTTTTTTTAATTTTTTAGTCGAAGTTACCATTTTCCAACCATGTGGTGCAACACACAGGCACGGGTGGGCAAGGGCACAAACACACGAACACACACTCAAACACACACCTCAGTGTCGTGGGCAGAGAGCTTTCCCACCAAAGACCTAGTTACAGATGAGCTCCGCACCAGACTCTACTGTTCCACTGTTTAAGCTGAAGAGCGATATCTCATTTACAAATGTTTTTTATCATATGGCTGAGCCTTCCTGGGCCCAAGTCAGTGTGGCTGAGCCCCTTCCCTGCTTTTTCCCCCTCAAGGTTACAGCAAGGACAAAGAGAAGATTCAATCTGTTACATAAAGGATGTCCTTAGAGATGCTGAAGTACTTCTAATTAGCAAGTGCTTTGCTGCTTTGCCCTTCAGGTAACAATTCATCACAATCTGACAAGACACACTTTTAAAATCGGGGTTTAAGAAGGAAGTAGAACTAGCTCTGGGCAGAAAGGAGGGCTGGAAGTATAGAACGTTCGCGATGTGATATTTCACCCCACACCCATATTCTATCTAATAATGGACAAACATGGTAATTGACCGTACCTTTGCTACGCCTCCCATTGGCTAAACAGCGTGAAATGCAAATTAACCACCAACAAAGATGGAGGTTAATTTACATACGTAGGCTCCAAGCGGTGGAGTGAAGCCTGATGGCCCAGGCCGGTGGAGCAGCGAGGCCCGATGTTTCCGGGGCCAGCTCCGGCCAGAACTCGGCCAGAGCGAAGGCCTGGGCCCCGGGTGCCAGAGGCAAACCGGTGCCAGCAGCCAGGGGAAAGGAAGGCCTATTGCACGAATCTCTTCGTGCAGCAGGCCTCTAGTTATAAATAAACACGACCAACCTGTGCCAAGGCCAAAGCCTGTGTGTCCCGTTAAGAGAAGTGGTGTAGCCCTACCAGTTTGGCTCAGAGGATAGAGCATCGGCCTGCGGACTAAAGGGTCCGGGGGTTTGATTCTAGTCAAGGGCACGTACCTCGGTTGCAGGCTCCTCCCCGGCCCGGGCTCTGGTCAGGGCTCGTGCAGGAGGCAACCAGTCGATGTGTTTCTCTCACGTCAGTGTTTCTCTCTGTCTTTCCTTCTCTCTTCCACTCGCCCTAAAAATCAATTGGAAAATATCCGAGAGAGACAGAGAGTTAGAAACATCGATGGGAGAGAAACATCGATCAGCTGCCTCCTGCACATCTCCTACTGGGGATGTGCCCGCAACCCAGGTACATGCCCTTGACCGGAATCGAACCTGGGACCTTTCAGTCCGCAGGCCGACGCTCTATCCACTGAGCCAAACCGGTTTCGGCTGATTTTCATTTGTAAACGTCGTAGGTGATCCACAGGTAGTTTGCGCTCTCAGGTAACATTGTAAAACCTGGCTCGCCCCTGCTTTCTAGCCAAACACTTGTTGAGGTTTCTCTCCTTGCACACCCTCCTTGGGCTTCCCGGGAGTGTTTACAAAATGGTAGCTAATTCTGAAGGGAGGCAGATCTACTGGGAGAGAGGAGCTCCTGTTACGACATGTGAAGGTGAACGCGTGTCACTTTGGTCATCGACTCTTCTGGAGGTGACTCACCGGCGGGGTGTCCTTCCTGGGACCTGGCCAGGGCCCCGTCTCCCACCCGCGTCTCATCTCCGGCTCTTCTGCCAACAAGCTGGGCTCCGACGCGGGCTGGGCCGTCGACTGTGTGGCACTTAACAACTCACACACACACACACACACACACACACACACACACACACTTTTTTAAAAATATAGTTTTATTGATTTCAGAGAGGAAGGGAGAGGGAGAGAGAGATAGAAACATTGATGAAAGAGAATCATTGATCGGCTCCCTCCTGCATGCCCCCCACTGGGGATCGAGCCTGCAACCCAGGCATGTGCCCTGACAGGGAATCGAACCCAGGACCCTTGAGTCCACAGGCTGACGCTCAATCCACTGAGCCACACCGGCGAGGGCCACACACACACTTTAAATCTCTGCCGTGTCCACAGTAAGTGCCTGTTTAGTTGCCTCTGTCCCTGCTGACTGCCGGCGCCTTGGGGACGGGTGGTTTGCCCTCCCTATGACTCATTCCCACGCCAGCGAGCTGCTGGCAGAGGGTAGGCATCAGCACATCTGTATGAAAGGGAGGAGTTCAGCTTTCCCATCATCATGAAGCATTAGCCACACATTGCCAGTTAGTTTTCTCTAGTTTGTCTCTCTCTTGAGTTTTGTAACGCGAGCCCAGCTGCAGTTATTTAATAAAGAGCAAGAGCGGCACAGGCCAGCGAACCTGGGCTCCAGGCCCAGCCCTGCCCCGACAGATCCCTGAGGGTGGGCGAGGGCCCGCCCCCTGCTGGGCATCGCGTGTACTGAGGAATTGCACAGGAGGGACTGCGGAGGTCCTGCCCCATCCTAGGTTTACAGGAAAGGGACATTGTAAGGGGCTGGTCAAAAAGAGGAAACAGGAGCACAGTAAGCCTCTGCTGGTCAGGAAAAAGGACTCAGGACACGCAAAGCCCACACCCTGGGTACACTGGCCAGTAAACTTCCAGTTTCCAACTCCTCCATGTCCGTGGGCATAGTGAGTGAAAGAGAAACCCGCCCTAGAGTGCATAGCTGGGCGTCCCTGAGCCGTGGCGGGGGTCCTCTGTCTGGTCTTGGGGCTGCAGTGCTTGCCAGGAAGGGGAGTCGGCTCAAGGGACGTCAGTGCCCCACGGCTGAGCGCTGAGCCTGGGCCGACTCCCCGGGGGGCTCCGGGAGCTGCCCTCCATCGGTCCATGGCCAGGGCTCTCCCTCCCTAAGGAGCCTGCATTGGTTCGGCTTCTAACCGGTGCCCTCTCCTTGCAAAGCATCATCATGCTCCATAGAAAAGAGTGCGAGCTCGGGCCATCTTTGTCCGGTCGAAGTCTGAAGGCACATTCCTTGAACTTGGGGGACGTTCACCAGACGCAGCCCCTTCCTCGCGGGTGCCTGTGTGTAACTGGCAGGAACCTCGGGCATGTCTTTCCATATTCCGTTCATGGCGGCGGCCTGGGGCGGTCTCGCTGCTCAAAATGTCACAGGAAAGAACGTGTGACTCCTCTCGCCAGCTTTAAACAAGCCAGGGAGCCCATTTGTCCACACTGATCGGTAACAGCCTTCTAGGACGGCCGCGGGAATAGCTTGCTCCCAGAAGTGTGTGAAGTGATGCGCGCAGATGACGTTTCTGTGAATCGAAACATGCAGGCGAACGGTTAGGTGAAGGAATTTGTCACCTCTTTCTACAGGTGAAAGAATTTGTCACCACTTTCTTCTACCATCAAAGTCGACTTTCGAGGGCAGTCTCCTAGCCCACCTAGTGCTAATCCTTATAATATCACAGCAGAATAATGTCTTCTCCGCCCCTGACCCTCACCCTCACCCAGGACGCTGGTTCTGACTTCCTTAGTTCCACCTTGTTCCCATGACAACAGCCAGAGTGACCCGTAGACTGTGAAGTGCCTACAGTCCCACTCACCTCTCTCGTCCACCAGGCTCGCCCTCTCCCAGGGTCTCCGTGAGGGTCATGTGCCCCCTTCCCCCCAAACCTCCTGCCTGACACCACGAGGCTGCGACCTTCTCTCCTTCAAGATTTTTCTCGACTCTCACCAGCTCAGTGAGACTGCCCTTGGCCACTCAACCTAAAATCACACTGTGCAGCCCCACCTGCACACCTCCTCCTCCCCCCTGCTTATTTCTGGCCTGTACCACCTTCCCACATACCAGATTGATTGATTGATTGATTATTGATTATGTTTATGGTCCTCATCACTAGAATGGAAGCTAAATGAAGGCAGGATCTTTCTCTTTTCTGTGCTGTTAGTTGCTCTATTTCCAGTGCCTAGCACACAGTAAGAGCTCTAAATAATTGTTGAATTAATGAAGGAATGAATGGAATATTTGTTGAAGGAATGAATGAGTGACTTACTTGGGTGTTTTCCTACTAGTACATAATCTAAATGGAGTTAAGTGTTTCTTTTCTATGTCGGTTATACGTCTATGGCAAGGGCATGGTCTATCAATGTACACATTTTAAACAATTGTCTGTATCTGGCTAAAAAGGACATTCTTTATAGCATGAAGAGTTGCGAGGATGAGCCCAGCCAGTGTGGCTCAATGGTGGAGCATCGACCTACAAACCAGGAGGTCACAGTTCAATTCCTGATCAGGGCACATGCCCAGGTTGCGGGCTCCATCCCCAGTGTGGGGTGTGCAGGAGGCAGCTGATCAATGATTCTCTCTCATCACTGATGTTTCTATCTCTCTCTCCCTCTCCCTTCCTCTCCGAAATCAATAAAAAGTTTAAAAAAATAAGAACAGTTGTGAGGACAAGACCTCACCTGAGGGAGGCAGAGGAGGGTGTAGAAAGTGAGCTGGGACCAGGGCCCTCCGTGTCTGCCTCAGGCAAAGGTGCTCATGGACGCCTGTGGCTGCTGGAGGGCTTGGGGGTGATGCATACAGGGCACCAGCCTCAGTGGTGACTGCTCCATCGACGGAATGCCCATGAGCTTTGTTATTCTGTGGAGCCGTCCTGGAGGCTGCCTTGGCCGTCCCAGGGAAGTAGGACTTGTCCCCACGACTGAGCAAGCAAGCGAGCCCGCTGACTCCTGGCTGGAGGCCCTCGGCCCCCACGCTCCCAAGGCCCCCGGCAGACCGCCCGGCACCAGAGCCCCGCAGCCCGCAGCCTGCGGCTCTTAAGAACAGACGTCAGGAAGGGCAGGTCCCCTCCGCTGCCTGGAGAGCAGCACCTCCCTCCGCCCCCGCTGCACCACTGGCATCTGCACAGCAGCTCCCGCAGAGCATCGCCTCCCCGTCGCCCTGTGAGATAAGCAGGTCATCCCTCCCAGCTGCCACATAACTTGCCGGTGGCCACCAGGTAAGCCCTGCAGGGAAGGGCTCTGTTTACCACGTATGGCCTCATGTGTTTATGCGATGGATGTGCAGCTGCTTGTTATCTGCCAGGCACTGTGCCAGGCCTGGGAACACAGCAAGGTCTCTGTCCTCACGGAACATGCATTCAGGTGGAGGGGGAGGAGGGCGGGGATAAACAAAGGGCAGGTGGACATGCAGTGCGCCCAGCAGAGACCCTACTGTCCAGAAAAGTGAAGCAGCGCGAGGCGCTGGGAGCTGGGGACGGCACTTTGACATCAGGAATCAGGTAAGGCCTCCCTAAGAAGGTCATGTTTGGGCAGAGACTGAAGCAAGCCTTGTAGATTTCTGCAGAGTGTTGCAAGAGAGGTAGGAGCGATGCAAAGGCCCTGAGGCAGGACCCTGCGGGGCTACTGGGAGCCTGACAAGGAGGTCAGAGTGGCTGGAGCTCAGAGAGCAGGTGGGGGAAGGAGGGGGAGGAGGGGAACAGAGAGAGCTGTGGAGGCGGGGCCCCGACTAACTTTCGAAGCTGTCTTAGGACTTTGCCATGACTCCTGAGCTGGGAGTGTGTTGAGGAGAGGAGTGAACATCTACGCTGTGTTGAGGTGACTGCAGGGAGACTGGGGAGTCGGAGAGCAGATCTTGCCACAGACCCTGCTGGGCCGTGTGTTCCATTCTGGGTACATCTTGCAGGTCAAACTGAAGATTGTGCTGAAAGATTGGAAGTGGGTTTGAGGTTGTAGGGGCTGGGGAGGTGGAGAAGCAGATGGAATGCGTGGGGAGTGCCTCCTACGGGCAGATTCCTGCCACTGGCTCGAGGGTTGGCCTCAAGAACACAGAGACAAGCCTGGCCTTCGTGGCTCAGTGATTGAGCATCGACCTGTGAACCAGGAGGTCACGATTCGAGTCCCGGTCAGGGCACATATCCGGGTTGCAGGCTTGATCCCCAGTGTGGGGTGTGCAGGAGGCAGCCGATCAATAATTCTATCTCATCAACGATGTTTCTATCTCTCCTTCCTTTCCCTTCCTCTCTGAAATCAATAAAAATGTATTTAAAACAAGAACACAGAGACAGGCTTTTGCACACATGCTGTCAAATATTTGACAATGGCAGTCACATCACACTCACCCACATCGACCACCCCTTCCGGTTCTCAGGAAAACAAAACCCTCTTCTTTTGAGCATTCTTCCTATGACTCCATTTCGCACCTTGCCCTCTGGCGACCCTTTTCTGGATGTGCTGTCACTTACTAAGGTCTCTTTTTCATTCCCAAATATCTTTGATTTAAGCAGAGCTCTTTATAATGTTTGTTTTCCATTCCATTCACTGCTGGTCTCATCCTGCTGTGTGTGATGCCCTTTTGCCCAGCCCGGCCTGCACCCTTTCGCAGTCCGGGAGTCCGGGGGATGTCCAACTGACGGCTTAGGCCCACTCCCACCACCAACGCTGTGCTTGCCAGCTTTGAGCCCGGCTTCTGGCTGAGCGGCGCTCCCCCTGTGGGAGCGCGCTGACCACCAGCGAGCAGCTTCTGCATTGAGTGTCTGCCCCCTGGAGGTCAGTGCGCATCATAGCGACCGGTTGTTCAGCCATTCGGTCAATTTGCATATTAGCCTTTTATTATATAGGATTGGCTTGAGCTGCACCGTCACCTCCAATGTCTGTGCTTCGGCACTAGGCCTGCTGCTGTGTGTTTGCCTGGAAGATTTTGCTGAAAAATTGGAAGTGGGTTTGAGGTTGTCCAGGTCCTCAACATGCTCCAGAAATCTACAAGGCTTGGTGACTCGCGGGGTGTGACCAAGGAGACCCCCACAAGGAAGCAGCGTCACTGACCCAGTAATGGGTGTGCAAGTCTTCGGGCCTCTGCTACTTAAAGGGGGAAGAGGAGGGGACTTTTGATAGCTCTGTTCTCCAAGTTCTGTTTTCTAGGTAGGAAAACGTGCCTTGATCAGTCTTATAATCGTCAAAGATTTCCTTATTTGCTGCCCTCTCCTCCCCCAGCCCCCAGGATGCTTCATTGTCCCACGGAAGCAGAGAGGGACATGGGCCTAAGGGTCCTGAGCTTCTGCCAAGAAATGTAGCTGCAGTGACATGTGAGAAGGTGTCCAGGGCGATAGAAAGTTGGCTTTTATTTTATTTTTTTAAAGACTTTTATTTATTTATTTTCTTTATTTTCTTAAATATATTTTTATTGATTTTAGTGAGGAAGGGAGAGGAAGAGAGAGTTAGAAACCTCAATGATGAGAGAGGATCATTGATCGATCAGCTGCCTCCTGCACACCCCACACTGGGGATGGAGCCCGCCATCTGGGCATGTGGCCTGACCAGGAATTGAACCCTGACCTTCTGGTTCATAGGTCGATGCTCAACCACGGAGCCACGCCGGCCGGGCTACAGTTGGTTTTTATATCACCCATGACCTATGCTTTGTTTGTGCTCAGAACCTATTTAACATGCTAAGCAAGAATACCAGCATCTTACAGCCCCTAGGTGCTGTGTCACAGACCTGTGTGATAACTAGTCCTTACATGTGATAGCTGGTCATGAAGGTGATCACTACCAATTACATGTGACAGCCACACATGCCTGTCATAGCTGGTCATACAGATAAATTAAATCCTCGTCTGTACCCATGGACATGGCTTGTGACAGTCCAGATTCAAACTTTTACGGAGACACTTAAGTATATTAAAGCTTCGGCTTAAATGTACCATTTAACCTACCTGCTTGTTTCCAAAAACACCCTGAGCTGCCAGCATCCCTAGCCTCCCTGCTGCCGTGACGGCAGGAGGCCATCCTTCCAGTGAGGGTGCCACCAAGCCCGTCCTAAAACCAGCCTCGGACTCAGGTCACACTGCCACTCTCTGCGTGCATGGGAAGCCCAGCCTGGAAGCAGCCAGCGAGGTGCTGCCCGAGCCGATTGTCAAGCATGACTCTAGCACATGCTTTTGCTCCAAGTCATGTGAGTAGGCCTCGCAATTACTAATTCCCACCCGCGTCTGAAATAGCAAAGGTTAGTCCTCGGAGATGGCCAAGCGGAGGAGAAAGGGAGCGCTTGTCTTCCGACCCAGCTGTGTTGTTTTTACAATTTCAGGGCTGGAGGGCGGCAGCCGAATGCATTAACCTCTGTCCTACGAATTCTCTCATTTCTGGGATGCCAGCTAGACTCCAGGAATTCGTGCCTATTGTGATGTGCACAGGGCATGCCTACTTTCCTCGGTTGGGTTGATGCAATGGGTAAGGGTTTGAAAGAGTAAAGGTCAAGCCCTGGCCGGTTGGTTCTGTGGATAGAGTGTTGGCCCTCAGACTGAGAGGTCCCGGGTTCGATTCCAGTCAAGGACACATACCTCGGTTGCAGGCTCTGGCTCTGGCCTCAGTCCATCAATGTTTCTCTCTCTGTCTCTCCCCCTCCCTTCCACTCTCTCTAAAAATCAAAGGGAAAAAAATCCTTTTCTACTTAAATCAGAATTAGCTTTCATTGTTGTTCCATCTCCAGCCATTTCCAAGCTGAAACCTGAAACGCTTAGAACAGTGAAGGTAGAATAACATGATGTTAGAGGTGATGATTCTTAAGATGATGACATTTCTAATGTGCTATCTGTTCTTCTGCTTAATGTTTGATGTTTACTTTAAAGGTCATTTTGTATCTTCTCTCGCTTCTTTAACCTTGAAAAGGTATTGGGTCAAAAGCAATGCATTTCTACCTTGATCCAACAGGGCCCATTTTTAGCAGGATAAAAAAAGTAATCAGCAGTCATGTTTTCCCACCCATCTCTACCCAAGAAAACATTTGTGCACCTGGTAGACTGCACCTCAGGTCCACACTGGGCATCGTGCTTTGCCCATGCCCATACCCACTTTGTCCTAAATCCTTAAGGATGGTGTCTGAGTCTTAAAATATTTTCTTTCTTTCAGAGCTTAACAAGGTGTCTTATTGACATGATTATCTAAACTGATATGTGCATCATCCTATATAATAAAAGGGTAATATGCAAATTGACCCTAACAGCAGAACGACCTGTTGCTATGATGCGCACTGACCACCAGGGGCAGATGCTCAACACTAGAGCTGCCCCCTGGTGGTCAGTGCACTCCCACAGGGGGAGCTCCGCTCAACCACAAGCCGGGCTGACGGCTGCAGATGCTGCAGTGGTGGCAGGAGCCTCTCCCGCCTCCATGGCAGTGCTAAGGATGTCCGACTACAGCTTAGGCCTGCTCCCTGTGGGGAGTGGGTCTAAGCCAGTGGTCAGCAAACTCATTAGTCAACAGAGCCAAATATCGACAGTACTTCTTCAAAATAGACTCACCCAGGCTGAAAACCGACTTCTGCGCATGGGCCACGAAGTTTCAATCGCACTGTACATGCGCCCGCAAGTGGTATTTTGTGGAAGAGCCACACTCAAGGGGCCAAAGAACCGCATGTGGCTCGCGAGCTGCAGTTTGCAGACCACGGGTCTAAGCCATTAGTCAGACATCCCCCAAGGGCTCCCGGACTGCGAGAGGGCGCAGGCGGGGCTGAGGGACCCCTCCCCCCAAGTGCACGAATTTTGTGCACTGAGCCTCTAGTAAGGAAATAAAGACATAAGCTTGTGAGAACACCTTTGAAACAAGTTGCAGTTGGGCCCATACTTTTATTTCCTTGAGCTCAGCTGGTCGGACAATCAGAAGAGGAATTCCAGTCGCCAACTGGCTTGGCCAGTTAGCAGGCTGAATGTTGTTGGCATTGGCAGGAGTCATTTAAATGGTGTATGAAAACAAATTATGTTCAGGGTTGGTCCTTTTCCGGGTAATACGTGTTCACATTGTTACAATCCAGCGACTTATTTTAAGGATTCTATCATGCTGCCAGTCATGTCTGAGCTTTGCTCACCCATATTAATGTGGGTAAGGTCCGGCCCTAAGGAGAGGTCAGCAAGGGACAGCTGGACTGGGTCACTCTCCAGCCGGTAGGTGAGGATGCTGTTAGCACTTACCTCTGTATCGGTGTGTTTTATAGGGGAAGGAATTTGGGAGTCCAGGATGTACCCGGGTTCAAACCCTGGCTCCACCTCTTCCTGGCGTGGTGACCTGGAGTCATATGGAGACATGTCCCCGAGTCTCAGTTCCTACAAATGAAAATGGTTGGTAACACTTATGTTCAGGACACTGTATTTGGAAGGCCTGGATGAAGTAATGCATGTAAAATGCCTACACAGCCCTAACCGGTTTGGCTCAGTGGATAGAGCGTCAGCCTGCAGGTGCAAAGGTCCCAGGTTCAATTCCGGTCAAGGGCATGTACCTTGGTTGTGGGCACATACCCAGTAGGGGGTGTGCAGGAGGCAGCTGATCGATGTTACTCTCTCATCGATGTTTCTAACACTCTATCCCTTTCCCTTCCTCTCTGTAAAAAATCAATAAAATATATTTTAAAAATAAATAAAAATAAAATAAAATGCCCACAGAGAGCGGGGCAAAAGTAGGTTTGCCGTGATGAGGACACGAAACAGAGTTTATTCTTGTCTTATTATCTATTAATTATTGCCTATTGTCTATAAGAGCAGCTGTAAGCCTACTTTTGCCCCACCCTGTACAGTGCATAGTGTAAAGTATCTAATACCTTACTTTCAGCTCTTAATCCAGCTGGGTTTGTTTGTTTTCTTTATTCGCCTTCTTTCTCCACTTCAGACATGATTCCTAGATGTTTCTCAGTTGATTGGCAGGTTATGTAATCTGCCTCTGCTGGGCGGGGCAAACCTGTGTGTCATCCTGGCGCCTCCCGGGAAAACTGCCGACCTACCAGACAAGTTTGGTGCGGCCTCATCCCACCCCACCTTCCAAAGCCAGAACCGATGGCACCGGGGCTGGGCATGTGACCCAAAAAAGCAAATCCATAGGTGGCCAGTGGCATAGCCCGTGACACGCTGGACCGGAACAGTGGGAACTGGGGAGCGCTGGGGCAGCAGCCCCACGGATGCCCTGAATGAGAGTCAGGGCCGAGAAACCCGAGGCCATACGAGAGACAAGGTGATGCTTCCCGGAGGAAGCCGGCCAGGGGGACAGTGCAGGGCAGCAGGGAGGGGCACAGCCTGCGAGGAGCCGGGCACCGGTCCCTGCACCTCCTGTACGGCAGGGCCCAGGTCCTTGCTCTCTGACTGTGCAAAGCCCCTCCTGGAGCTGCTGGGAGAGAGCTGCTCCTGTTCCGCAGCCGAAGAGCTGGGGAGAAAACGGCCTGCCCCAGGCTCACAGAAACCTGGGATCCTCCGTGCAAACTGGACTGGCTCGTGCCCGTCTCCTGGAAAGGAACCCCTTCCAATCACTGGCTTTGGGGGGATCGTGAAGGACACGGTAGCATGGAAAGTGAGGTGTCATTTAAAGGTTAGGCTTAACGCTGGGATATTTATAGAATTAGATATAATCTCGCATAATGACTAGGGCGCTAGAGTGCCAAGCCTCCTCCCACACTGGCTCCTGATCAGTGACCTCCAGTCATGTCCCCACCTGCCTGCCTGTGGTCACAGGAGTGGTATCAAGAACCTGGGCGAGCCCTCGCTGGTTTAGCTCAGTGGTTAGCGCGCCGGCCCCTGGACTGAAGGGTCTCGGGTTCGATTCCAGTCAAGGGCACGTACCTCAGTTGCAGCCTCAACCCCCAGTCCCGGGTCGGGGCACAACCAGTTGATGTGTTTCTCTCACAGCAGTGTTTCTCTCTGTCTCTCCCCCTCCCTTCCACTCACGCTAAAAATCAATGGAAAAAAATATCCTCTGGTGAGGATTAACAAAAAAACTAACAAACAAATAATAAAGGTGGCGATTATGAAAAAAAACCACAAAACACCTGGTGGGCTGAGGACGCTGCCTGAGTGAGGCGTGGTGGCCTCCATGGCGACGAGTCTCATTACTTCGCCATCAAAGTCTGTGTCATTCCAGGTGTTGGGGGGAAAGTGAAAGAACAGCACCAAATACAACAGTGCCCTCACCCCGCAGGCGGGCTCACAGCTGTGTGTCCAGCTCGATGAGACGCAGCGACGGCCCCTGCCGAGCAGTGGACAGCCGCTGCGCACTCGCATCCTGCGACTCTGGAAGCCGCTCAGCTGATGGCTGAGTGTCGCTGTGTGCTGAGGCAGAGAGGCTGGCCCGGGCCCTCTCGTGGGCACGGTGCCTTCTGCACAGCTCGCAGGGACACGCGTAACGCCTGCAAAGGGCGCGTGGGCACGGGCCGGGCGGTCAGCGTGGACACATTCGTGGGCCCACTCAGAGTTCTAAGTGCTTCGACCCATTTTCTCTAACTTCTCAGAGCCAATGAGTCTCAGCGGGATGTGTTTCTTTGGCACCTGCTGTACAAGGCCCAGTGGAGAATGTTCGATGACTGTTTGTGATATTTTTCTTGACTTTGCGTTCCTTCCGTTGCGACGGACAGAGATTTCTGTCTTTTCCGCTTGGGAATCCCCAGCACGGTGGGCGGGGAGGGACGGGGACTGTCACTGGCTCATAGAAGGAGCCGGAAGTACAGCTGCTACTGACTCAGTGACTTTCTGATGCGTGCTGTCCAGCAGAGATGTGAGCCTTGTCATGGGCTTTACGCACCTGATGCAGGGAGCACGGAGGAGGTGCAGGGACTCACCCCGAGCTCACCTGCTGGACCCGATGCTGATTAGCTGCACCTCCCCGAGGGACCTGGCCTCCGAGCCCCAGCCCCAGCCGGTGCAGTGGGAGCGAGGACACTGCCCCGCAAGCCTCTTCGAAGGCTCCCAGGGGGGCGTGTGCGTGAGCCCCGCGCAGTGGCCGGAGTCCTCATCGCTGGCACGCTAGGAGCTAACGGGTTGGGCGCGAAGGCTGTGGAACCAGACCTCGGCTCTGGCCTCAGTCCTGCCGTCGTCTTGCTGTGGGATGCTCGTGAATCGTGGGGCCCTCGGCCCGGTACTCAGGGGGTAACGGCTACGTCATCACCATTATTATTGTCATCACTGTTGTTGACAACAAAAGGCAGTTGCCGTGATGGGTGTTGTTACTATCAACTTACTTCTCTAGAAAGACATACAAACAAAGACATTTGAATCCATTGAGAAGGAAGAGAAATACATTGTAGAGGAACGCAGGAGGAGTCGAGGTGAGACCATTTCTGTGATGGCGCACCAAATTTAGCTTGGGGTTTCCTGGCAACCGGGGCAATAAAAAGAAACAACAGTTTATGTCATTGTTGCTCCCAGTTCTAATTAGCCGGCGAGAGCTGTGCTGTCCAGCGTGGTCACCGGGAGTCACGCGTGGCCGTGGCTGCGTCTGAGGTGGCTCGTGCGGAGGGAGGTGTGCTGGAGGGTGGACGCGCTGGATTGCGAAGGCTCTCTAAAAAAGAGGAAACTGTCTCATTAGCCTCTACTGCCTGTCGATTACATGTTGAAATCATGCTACTTTGCTCATTTGAACTAAATAAAAACAGTTGTTTTCATTTCCAAAGGTTTTCTCCTGACCCAGGAGCCTGGAGACGTGGACCTGCGTTTGCAGGACTCAGAGCCTGACAGGACCGAGGCGCCTTGATTGCTGGTCAGAGACAGGCTCCGGGCACAGGCAGGGGTCGGTCTCCATGTGAAAATGGATGATGTCTGCCCATAGCCGGGACCCCAGCTGTGGGTGGCAATCGCTTCTGGGTCATCCCCCCTGCAGTTCCCCGCCTGGTGCCCCCTGAAGCCCAGCCCTGCCTTGACCACTCGACTGGTGATTGAGTCCTTTCCTTGTGCTCGTGCGGAGGAGGATGCAAAAAAATGTGAAACTTGCCCTGACCAGTTTGGCTCGGTGGATAGAGCATCGGCCTGCAGACTGAAGGGTCCCAAGTTTAATTCCGGTCAAGGGCATATACCTTGGTTGCGTGCACATCCCTTGTGGGGTGTGTGCAGGAGGCAGCTGATTGATGTTTCTCTCTCATCGATGTGCCTAACTCTCTATCCCTCTCCCTTCCGCTCTGTAAAAAAATCAATAAAAATATTCTTTTAAAAAAGTGAAACTTTGCACCACCACCACCCCCCCCCCCCTGCCCCCACCCAACCCTCCATCCAGCTCGGCACAAAGGAGCACACACGAGATAACAAGTCAAAAGCGAGGGCTCTGTTTGCTCCGGGAAGTGGCCGAGTGGGCAGTGGCTACTGGAGCCCGGGGCTGGACCGCCAGGCCACCTGGACGCTGAGGACCGGCCTGGAGGAGGTGGGGCTTGGGCTGGACCCAGAAGGGTGGGCGAGAGCCAGCAGACACTCCCTGGCAGATGCGGTCGCCTAAACATGGCGCGCCCAGGTGCACACTCCCGGGAGAGTGGCGGTGCCCCCTGCCCAGCAGGCCCGGAGCACTCAGCCCCCCGAATGCGGCTGTCGCGAAGGCAGGGCGCTGGGAAACAGAGGCGGAGGGCAGTCTGCAGGCATTGGAATTGCTGAGGTCGGCGATGAGACCACTTTTGGAAAACCTTTTTGAAATCTCTGTCATTTTCCTCCGAACATTGGAACAAGCAGAGTCACCCTAGAACCAGAGATTTCTCCTCCTTAAGCGGCTGTCTGCTTTATGCTCCAGGCTGTTCTCTTAGGAGTGTTTTTCTTAGACACCAACCCCATCTAAGTGCCCAGGGGCCACTCCTGCGGGGAGAGAGGGGTTTGCAAGGTGGCCTGGCGGAGCTGGCTGGGGCCTTGGTGTTTTTTTAATGATGAGGCGATGAGGTCAGTGATCGGAAGCCGCTGGCTGTGGGCAGTGGGCCGGGACCGCAGCTGTCAGGCGTGTGCATGTTAATTGGAGCGGCGCGTGGGAGGGGACGGGACTCCCTGTGCTCCCTCCTCCTCCTCCTCCTCCTCCTCCTCCTCCTCCTCCTCCTCCTCCGAGGCTGGGAGTGGGGGAGAGGTGCGGGAGGGACCGGCTGCTGGGCGCCCCTTCACCCTCGCCTTAGCCCTGCGTTTTCATCTTAACCGGTTGCTCGGGTCTCCTAATGGTCAGCTCCGTCATCTTAGTGGCTTCCAAAGCGGAAGAGGAGCCAGAACCCAGATCAGGTCACCAGCACTCTCTCCAAACGGCCGCCTCTGTGGCCGCGGTGCGGGGACGGGGACCCAGCGATGACAGCAGCGTCACACCTGGCAGCGCGGCCAGGACCCATGTGGCCTGAGACACACTGATGTGCCCACGCTCGGGCTTGGGCCCCACCGCACACCGTTCCCCGATCGCCCGGGACCTGCTGGGAGTGCATCACCCCAAAGACGCCTGTGAGAGAGGTCACCGCCCCAGCCGGCCATTGCCCCACCCAAGGCCCACCCTGACCTCTGGCATCTGAACTGGTCTGTCCCCAAGCCCCGCAGGCACCTGGCTCTCTGTCCTTCCCTTCCCTCGGATGCCCCGCCCCCCCACCTGGGACAGCCATGGGGGTCTCAGGCCCCATGTGCTGCCCTCTGCCTCCCTCCAGAAAGGCCCACAGGTGTGCTGTATGCCTCGCGTGGGAGACGACACTGACAACTCCAGCTCTGCCGACCACTGGCCCATCGGAGTGTCTAACCCGCTTTGCTGCACCAGGTGCCCGGTTAGAGCAAAGATACGAAAAACCCAAAGACCTAATGTGACAACTATCTCTGGTTCCCACACTGATTTTAGGATTTCTAATCCTATATAATAAAAGCCTAATATGCTGAGTGCTTGGTTGTCCGGCTGGCGTTCAACCAATCAAAGTGTAATATGCTAATGATATGCTAAGGCCACTCAACCGCTTGCTATGACGTGCACTGAACACCAGGGCGCAGACACTCTGACCAGTAGGTTAGCTTGCTGCTGGAGTCTGGCTGATCGGGACTGAGCGAGATGGGCCGGACATGCCCTGGAGCCTTCCCCTCAACACTGGTCCCTCCCTGGCTGGCCAACCTCCCACATCCCTCCCCGGCCCTGATCGTGCTCTGGTGGGTCCCTTGACCTGGCCTGTGCCCTCTCGCAATCCGGGACCCCTCGGGGGACATCGGAGAGCCGGTTTGGGCCCGATCCCGCAGGTCAGGCTGAGGGACCCCACTGGTGCACAAATTTGTGCACTGGGTCTCTAGTATAGATATATTAGTACATAATATTTATGCAATAGGCTCATATTATATTTACATGTGGGCATTAATTTTAAAATAGAGATATAGTCTATATATATAATAGGTACAGGGTGTCCCCAAAAATGTAGACACACTGTGAATGATTGTAAAGTCAGTGTTTATTTAAAATACATTTCATTTTCAAAATTAAGTGAGTTACCAGCTGTTAAAGTGTGTAGACATTTGTTGGGACATCCTGTATACAGTCTATTTTATATAATGTTTATAAACGTAATCTGGGGACTTTGTTTAAAACACAGGTGCCTGGGTCCTGCCCCAGGGCTCTGATCCCCTGATTCCTGGGTGGGACTGGTGGTTTGCATTTCCACACAGACCCCCGATGCTGGTGGCGTGAGGCTCCTGCTTGGAGAACCACAAACCTGGGATGGCCGGCCTGCTCCCAGCCCTCCCCCCTTCTCATTCCCCTCTCAGTGCTGGACTCAGGGAGACCCCGTGTGATGATTAAATTTATGTGTCAACGTGGCTGGGCCATGGTGCTCAGATACGTAGTCAAACGTTATTCTGGCTATTTCTGTGAGGGCATTTTGCGCTGAGATTAACACTAAACTCGGTGGCCTTTGAGTTAAGGCAGGTTGCTCTCCATCTGTGGGTGAGCCTCGTCCAATCAGGTGAAGGCCTGCGTGGAACGAAAGCCTGGCCTCCCCTGAGCAGGAGAGAGTTCTGCCAGCAGACAGCCCTGCGGCTTCACCTACAACACTGGGCTCTCCTGGGTCTCCAGCCAGCCACCTGCTTTGTAGACTTCGGACTTATCAGCCTACATAAGCTTATGAGCCAATTCTTTTTAAAATCTGTCTCATAAAATCTATCTATCTATCTATCTATCTATCTATCTATCATCTATCTACCTATAATCTATCATCTACCTACCTATCATCTATCTATCTATCATCTATCATTTATCTATCATCTATCTATTTATCATCTATCATCTATCTACCTACCTATCCTCTATCTATCTATCTACCTGTCACCTATCTATCATCTATCTACCTATCACCTCTCTACCATCTATCTTCCTACCTCTCTGTCTCCTATTGAGGAGATCACACATGGGCTCTGTTTCCCTGAGAGCCCTGGTGCACCCCCCCCCCCCATGAGAAGTTGAACTCGGCTCCTCACTGCAGAGCGTGTGCCGTCAGCCACAGCAGAGTCTCCAGCGCGCAGGATGAGACGGGCCCCGCACCATGGGAAAACCAGGGCCCTTGGAACTGCAGGTGCCCAGTCTGCATCCCCAGAGACTCTGACCAGCAGGGCCTGGCTGGGCCCTGGAACCTGCACGGCCAGAATCCGGGGCTATTTCTTGGTCTGCGACTTTCATTCATTTCAGAAGGCGAGTTTCACTAGCGTGGAGCATGCGAAAGGCACAGAAGGACCCGAGAACCACGCCTCTGGCAAGGAGTCTGTTGTTCAAGTGAGACCTGCCATTTGGGGGTGTTTTGGAGGAACTGGGACCACACTGAGCCGCCACTGCACTGGGTTGAGTAGTGTCACCCTACAATGCATGCCGTCCTGGCACTCGGGGTGGGGCCGTACTTGGACTTGGGGCTGCCGCAGATGTAATTACTTAAGAGGAGGTCCTGCAGGAGGAGACTGGGCTCTTAATCCTGGTGTCCTCGCATGTAAACCGGCATCTGTAAGAAAAGTGCACAGACAGAGAGAAGAGGTTCACGTGACAACAGACTCGGGGACCGGAGTGCTGCTGCTGCAGGCCCAGGAATGGAGGAGTGCTGGCCACGGAGCCTGGGAGGGAGGGGGAGAGCCAGCCCTGCTGGAGCCTGAGCCGCCCCCTGGAAAGGTTCTCAGAACCCAGAACCGGGAGAGAATGGATTCCCCCACGCTGGTGCAGTAAGCCGCCCAGTTGGGGGCAGTTTGCTGTGGTGGCCCTGGGTTGCTGGTACTCCTGCTCATGACAAGCAACTAGGAAACTGGACAAGATACATCCGACAACTGCTCGCAGATGGTGGGCAGTGGTAGCACAGGCTATGATGGGGCAGGGGGTGGACAAACAAATGGGTAGCAGCGAAGTCAGGGCTGAGCTGGGACGTGCTGTGCGCAGTGTCTGGGTCCCTGGACGGCGCTCTCCATGAGGGCCGGCGGCTGGCCAGCTCAGCCCCTGCATTTCCAGCTCTGGCCTCCCCAGCACCGCTCAGGTGAGGCCCTGAGAATGCAATATAGGTAATTTCACAATTAACCTTTAAATATAATCATAGTTAAGGTTTTCTTAACTATGGACAATTTCTGATTGATTGCCCTGCTGCCTCTTCGCAGCTTCTGCTGGTGGCCGGTATCCTTGGCTGGTGGATGCATCACTCACCGCTGCCTCCATTGTCACACGGCTTCTCCCTGTGTCTCTTCACATCGCCCCCCCTCCCCCCGCCCCCTGTGCATGTCTGTCCTTGTGTCTTTTCTACTCTTCTCAGGAGGATGCCACTTGCATCGAATGAAGAGTCAACCTTACTCTGGTATGACCTCATCTTAATTTATATCTGAACCACAGCTTCGAAGATCCCATTGCCAAAGAAGGCCACATTCCCAGGCACCTGGGTGAGGACCGCAGCGGGTCTTTCTGAGGGACACACAGCAGGGTCACCGCACACATGCTGACTGCACGTGGCCAGGGGGCTCCGTTCTCTTTGCTTGGAGTGAACACCTCACCTTTTCTCTTGATCTTTTGTAGCAGATCATTTTCTGTTATCTACCCAAGCAGAGATATAGATCTAGGACACCCTCTCTAGTCCGTGTGGTCCACCCTCGGGCGGCATCCACAGTACTTGGGAGCTGGTCAGCAATGCAGACTCTCCAGTTTCACCCTAAGCCTGCTGACTGGGGTGTGTGCAGTTTTCCGAGGTCTCTGGGGAATGGATATACACTCAGATTCCGAAAAGCAATGGTCTTAATAGCAAAGATTTACCTTTGATACTGGTGAGTGATCCTGGTTGCTGTGAACACATAATGTCCTTTGTTTAAATAGAAAAATTCAACATTCTTCTTCTTTTTTTCTTTAATCCTCACCTGAGGATATTTTTCCATTGATTTTTAGAGAGAGTGGAAGAGAGAGGGAAAGACAGAGAGAAATATCAATGTGAGAGAAACACATTGATTGGTTGCCTCCTGCATGAGTCCGACCAGGGCCCGATGCGGGGAGGAGCCTGCAACTGAGGTACATGCCCTTGACCAGAATCGGACCCGGGACTCTTCAGTCCCCAGGACAATGCTCTACCCACTGAGCCAAACCAACTAGGGCACCATTCAACATTCTTCCTTAAATATCCTTTAATTATAGTTTGAAATGTATTTGAACTAAAAATGTTCTGAAGTAAGGATTTCAAATCTTCTGTTTAACCAAAACTACTTGAATCAAATTGGAATGATCAAGTAGGCCCTTGTAAGAAATCTCTGCATTGGCATTCTCTCCAGCCTATCCCACCGCGTCTGGAGGAAGTGGGGGGAAGAGGATGACTAATCTGGAAAGATTTTTCAAAGGTTTTTTTTGTTGCCAATTTGGGGGAGAGCCACAAAATAGTTGTTTTCAAATGACAAGTAGACTTATTCTATGTAGCCCTAGATAGAACGTTGGGTAGATGTCTTAGGGAGGTGGGTTTGGAATGATAAATATTAACTTCCTAAGAATAAGGGTTGTCAAAACATGGAATAGTGCTCTATGAAACTGAGGAATTCAAGCTTCGGGCACTTTTGCGGTGGATGCAGATGAAAAACCAGCTCTGAGAAGATGCGTAGATTAGGTAGCGTCACAGGATGCTCCCAACTCAAGGAGGCCCTGGTAGCAAAACTGAAAATGCACGCCTCAGCAGGCTGGCCTTCCAGCCCTTCAGGGCTTATTTCTCGCCTTCGGTTATGAATCCTTTGGCTCCAACTATTTCTGAGTCATGTCTCAGTAAAAATCAGTGTTTTAGCCTCCATTTCAATATTCACCCACCACCATTCTCTTACTTCAAAGAATAACGCACGAGCCTTTTATTTGTTGGTGTGTAGGTGCCGAAGAGTCATTGAGATTCTCCACTGTCAGCATAAGGACCCCGGTTAATTCTGTTCTTCCTGATATTTGGGGGAACTTAAAGCTTCACATACATTGCTTTCACCCCTCATCCTGAATGTCTGCTTTTTATATAGCTTTTCTTTCTTATTTGTGTTCACCTTGGTTGTCTGACTCTTTAGAACACCTATTGAACTTAAAAAAAAAAAAACTACCTCATCACGCTTCTTAGTCTACTTGTATCTCAGTAATTTTTTATCTTAGACTTAGTTCCCCAATTAGATGCATCTATCTATCTATCTATCTATCTATCTATCTATCTATCTATCTATCATCTATCTATCTATCTATCTATCTATCTTTTCAAATATTCATTCAATTCATTTTTCAACAGGTATGTAACTGAACATGTACTACATACAGGGTGTTATTCTAGGTGCTGAAGATGATGTGATAGCAAGAAATACTGCCTGCTCTTCAGAAGGTCACAGAGCAAGAAATACACATGTAATCAACCAAATATCTAGATGCAGATAGGTTGGTGGATGGTGCTAAAGTAAGGGTTTGCCCAAGGCCTTAGGGGATGCTAAGGAGAGCACCTTTTGTCAGGTTAGGGCAGGTGGTGGGGCTCAGACAGGTCTTCCCAGCGTGGGGGGAGGGGCTCCCTGAACTGCTGGGGCTCCTGGCAGGGCTAGTGTGTGTAAGAAGGAAACACGCTCACATCTTGAAATCCGAAATATTGAAATCTGAAATGAAATGGCACAGATTAGGAAGAGAATGCACATAACAAAACAAAAAAAGGCTGATGCAGTACACAGAGTTAACTTGAAGCAAAAGTTCCCTGGATTTAAGTGGAACGAATATGTAGGACTAGTTAACAAGGTTTCTCCTAGTACATGCGATGCCTTACATATGCGTTAAACATAAATTTGTTTGGTTCCTACCAGAATAGACAATACCCGCAAGTGGAAATTAAAACCATAAGTCACTGTCTCCCAGATGCTGGTCTATATATCACGTGTCCCAGATTTACAAGCGTGGAGAGCGGGGGACAGGCCCCAGGCTCCCTGTGGCCTCAGGAGTTATTTGTGAACCATGACATCCAAAACATGAAAACGCTTCAACATGAGTTAGCGAGGATGAAACTAAATGATTCGGTCATGCAACTATTCGTAAAGAAAAAGTGAAATTCAGTAAGTATCAATGTATTACAATTTTCTTTTGAATGATTTGTACGACCAAATCATTTGACTTTATTCTGACCAATTATGTCAAATGGCATTTCCCTCTCCAACGCCTTTCCGCTCTGATATGCTGTATATCTACTTGTTTTCTCTTTTACTTAAGTAGGATGTTAGCTCTACTAGGAAAGGACTTAGTCTGCTTTGCTCACTACTGTATCACTAGCACCTACTACAGTTCCTGGCACACACACAAATCTAATAAATATTTGTGGAATGAATGTTGTTGAGTAAATAAAATGAAAGTCAGTTCTGAAATTCAGCACTATCACGCCATATACATAATACAGAGTACAGACTATTGTGGCAAAGAGAATAGATTGAAGACGTCCTTAAACTACAGAGAAGTTTCTGTAATGTACCTTGAGAATGCAATATAGGTAATTTCACAATTAACCTTTAAATATAATCATAGTTAAGGTTTTCCATCTTGGCCAGTTTTCTTACCAACATTTGTTCAAAACATATATTTTACATATTCAAGCCTAATCAAATGAGGTTATAAAACCAGCACGTTTGAATGAATAGAAATGCACTTTTTTCTTTTTAAATATTATATTATTGTTTATAGTATTACAGATATCTCCCATTCCCCCCATCCCCCTCCTCTCAGCCCCTACCCACCCCCCAGGTCTTCACTACCCTATTGCCAGTGTCCATGGGCTATGCACCTTTTATATAATAAAAGGCCAGCCACCATAAGCGTAACGACTGGAATGACCAGTGACCAGAACCACCACAGCCCCTTGCCGGGCTGGCCCCACCCCCAAGCAAGCAGTAGGGGTGATCAGGTAGGCTGGCAAGTGGTTAGGGGTGATCAGGCAGGCAGGCAAGAGGTTAGGGGTGATCAGGCAGGCAGGCAAGTGGTTAGGGGTAATCAGGTAGGCAGATGGCCCCTCACAGGGCTGCCCCCACCCTCAGCAAGCAGTTAGGGGCGATCAGGTAGGCAGATGGCTACCCAGCAAAGAAAGAGGCCCAGGCCACTGGTGGCAACTCTGTGGCAGGTGTGCGGCCGGCCAGCAATCGCCCCACAGAGGGAGGCCCAGGCCAGCCAAGCCATTGCACCCCATGCCTGTCGCCTGCAGAGGGAGGTCACCGGTGGCAGGGGAGGGGGGGGCAGCGTTGCACAGATGGCAAGCAGTGGCAGCAGTGGGGGTGGGGCCAGCTGCCTGCGGGCGGGGGGGGGGGGGGGGGGGGGGTGCGGTAAGGAAAGCCCTGATAGGCCAGGCCTAGGGACCCTACCCGAGGGGTCCCAGATTGTGAGAGGGTGCAGGCCGGGCTGAGGGACAGGCCCCCACCCAGTGCACGAATTTTCATGCACCAGGCCTCCAGTAAGTATATAAGTCCTTTGGTTTATTGCTTCTCATTAAGAAATGCACTTAATTTTATTTTATTTTTTTCAATATATTTTTATTGATTTCAGAGAGGAAGGGAGAGGGAGAGAGAGATAGAAACATCACTGATGAGAGAATCATTGATGGGCTGCCTCCTGCACACCCCCCACTGGGGATCGAGCTGGGAACCTGGGCTTGTGCCCTTGAGTGGAATCCAACCTAGGACCCTTCAGTCCAAAGGCCGACACTCCATCCACCGAGCCAATCCAGCTAGGGCAAGAAATGCACTTAATTTCAAATGCGGCTCTTTTTGAATCAACCCTGGACTCCACCCTATGGGCAATTTAATAAACATTTGCATCTTAAAAGTGTGAGCTTCCAGTGCTAATTAGACGCGATGCAGTGGGAGTCTCGGCAGTGCGTTTCGTGCTGCCATCATCTTTGGAAGTGAGTCCTCCCTTCAGACCTGCGAGCTCCCGGAGGGCCGGGCCACCTGGGCCCAGGTGAGGTCAGTGCCCCTCTCAGCCCTGTTGGAAGAGGCCGCTCTAATGTTCTGTTTCCAGAACCTTTGCTTTAACGGGGTCAAAACCCAGAGTTTCCCGTGGATGTTTAAAAATTGCGCTTCCAGGAAGATAGTGAACCCGCAGCCCCAGGACTCCCGGTGCCCCAGGGCCTCCTCGCGGGCACATGACCAGGGAGCGCCCCTGTCCGTCTAACCCAGTTTCTGAGGATGGCATCACCCCGGGGATCCGCTCGCTGAAGTTCACAAAGCACCGAGTTACTAATCGCCGCCCCGCCGTGCCCCACCGAGAGCCCTCCGTGCCCGCCCCACGCCAAGGGGACCCTCCGTGCCCGCCCCACGCCAAGGGGACCCTCCGTGCCCGCCCCACGCCAAGGGGACCCTCCGTACCCGCCCCACGCCAAGGGGACCCTCCGTGCACGCCCCACGCCAACGGGGCCTCCGTGCACGCCCCACCCCACGAAGAGCCCGCCGTGCACGCCCCCCGCTGACCGCCTGGGGGCTCGGCGCGCACAGCCGGGTGCGCAAACCCCGCGCGAACCCGGGTGAACCCAGGCGAACTGCCGCGACCCCGCCGCGCCCGAGGCCCCTTCCCTTCGCCCC
>NW_005871796.1:119381-139241 GCF_000147115.1 Myotis lucifugus | reverse complement strand
CTCCCCTGCCCCCCGGGACCCCCACACCCACCCCTTGGGCTGCAGGCGAGCGGGTGGGTGTGGACCCCGAGGCTGTCGGTCCCAGCACCGGCGCCCTGGCTCCCACGTGCAGGGACAGTCGGGTTGATTGTCTGAAACTTCGCTGCCGCAGGAGCCTCCGGGACGAAGCCCTGGCACCCAGAGTCCCGGCTGCGTTCTGCCCCGTGCGCACGCTGCTCGCGAACTTTGGGTCGTTTTCTGTTATTTTTCGGATCGGGAACTGGAACCCACCATCCCTAGGGCCCCCCTCCGCTCCGAGGCCGGTGCTGGTGCGTGGAGACGCCCCTGGCGGTCCCGGCGTCCCGGGCGCGCGTGCAGAGGCCGCCCGCTCGCTCTCCGGGCCGGCGCTGCAGTTGCAGGAATCGGGCAGGTCGGGCCTTTCTCCTTTTCTGCTGAACGAAACCTTAAACAGATTGTGTAGCTGTACGCACAGCTGACGGCGGGGGTCCCCTTCCTGCTGGCCGTGACCCAGTGGCCCGAGCAGGTTTTTGGGGTGCGGTGGGGTTCATCTTCCCTGCGGCTCAGACCCTGCTGCGAGGTGGGTGGCTTTCGGGGACCGCTTCTCTGAAGAATGGGGCCTGGGCTAATGTGACGTCACCCTGCTCCTCTCCGGTACATCTCACAGTGGTGATTTGGGCAGAAAGTTCATTAAATAAATTTGTTAGTGAATTCCGCCTTTGAACATTTTGACTTCTTTAAGTTTTTCTTTGAAAATAATAATGAATACTTACTAAATGCTTAAAATATGCCACTCTCTTTGCCTAACCCGTTTAACCCTTACAGCAATCCTGGGAGGGGTCCCGCAGTTGTTTCTCTGTGCAGACGAGGAAGCTGAGGCGCAGGGTTAGGGTCTGGTCCAAGGTTTCACAGCCAGGAGGGAACTCGGTCCTGGCTGCCCCTTCCGTGCCCTTAGCCGCCATGGACACGTGTGATTCATTACCCAAATGAGCGGACCAGAAGTTATAATTCTGAATAACCACTCTGGGATAAAATGGATGTGAACATTTGCAGGTAAAAGTAAAAGGGACAGAGGGAAGTGCCATCAGAATGACTGTTTTTGCAGTGATAAAAAGAAGCCTTTATTTTTCAGCCAGGTTTTTGTCTTTGTTATAATAAAAATAGGTCGGGATAATGGGCTTCATCCAACTTTAAGTGAACAGCAGTGTGCAGAACAAGAAGATCTTAGAAATATTGTTCTTAGCAACATTGCAGTTAATTATACAATCGCTAATCTGTGAAACAGGTTCCTGGACAAAGCTGTTGTTTTCTTATACCCGCATTGTCAGCACCGCCTCTTCAATGCTCAGAGCTGACCTTTGGCATGCTTGCTGTGTTCTCAGTAAGGATGCTCAAAGGCTCTGCATCTGTCCATTTGAATGTCTTCTATTTACATTTTTAAAAGGTCAACATGCATGATCAAAATGTGCTAGACGCCACATTTTAACACATTGGAGACTAATAATGGATGTTTGTGCTACCAAGTTTTGGGATAGACCAGAATCAAGCTCCGCCTCCAGTCTGCGTTCGTGCACTTTATGCCAGTGTGCCATCGACCAGGGAGGCCGTGCGAGCGCACAGTTTTGTGGAATGCAGGCCTGCACATGTTGGCCAATGTGCCACTGTAGCAGGTGCCAGCCCGGAACATCTGCTCGGTGCATGCTGACGTGCGAGTTACGCAATGACGGAGGAACACAGAACAGGTTGAGAGGCGATAGGTGCTCTGTTATAGTTCTTCTGCTTATTGTCACCCAGGGATACTTGTCCTGATTTTTTCTCTCTTGTCCTTATTTTTGATAAAGATTCATTATAAGGATAGCCTGTTGCTCTTGTTGGTGATTAAACTTAGAAATAAACATTCCTTATAATTTCTTTTTCAAGCTTCTGGGTCAGTCGTGGGAGATCTGAGAGTGCAAGGACAGCTGTTTGTGATTTCTTGAATCTGCACGTATCTTGGATATTAAGGCTGATGTAAGACTGCTCTATCTACTGTAACCTTCCGTTTAAAATGTTGGTTAAAAATAGCTTCATTGTTCTCATTTATTGACCTTGTAAAGTACATGTTCCATGGAATTAAATAACTTTTTTTTAAGCCAATGACTTTATTATTTACTTGATATAATACGGTTCTTGTAAGTTCATTTGAAAATCCTGGGTTTTCACTGCTGGAAAAAGTATTTGAATAACCCATCACTCCCGGATGATTTGATCGCTCTTTCAGTTTGAATGTCCCCTCTGAGCCTGCTTGTTTCAGTGTTGACACTGGACGTCACCTGTTCTCACCAGTGAAACCCACTGTACGATGCAGCTATGGAATCTCCTGGCCTCTGGCCTCGTCAGTGATGGGCGAGGCTTGAGACCATTACAAGGGCAGATACCAATTGGGGGGCAAGAGGGGAGGCTTTAGGCAGAGAAGCAGTGAGCACGAAGCAGCAGTAACAGGAGATCCAGTGATGGCAGGAGCTCCCTCATGTTCTGAAATGGGGACAACTTGTCTCTCAAGAAGGACTTTGTGGTTCCCTTCAGTTGTCATGTTAGAAATTGCTTCTACTTCCTTCACCTGTGTTCTTTTGGTGTCTTGTAAATCTTGTTCTGAGCTCTACTGAAATATGGGGATATAAGGTCTTACTGGATACATTTGCCTTAATAACTTCCTGTTACTTAATTCCTCATTCTTCAGTGATTATGTTTTCATTCATAGCATTCTGTTGTTGCAGCCTTTTCACTTGACCAGGTGGTATGTTCTTTCAAAGACACTTTCACGGTGCCAATCAGTAGGTCATTGGAAATTGTTTCTTTAGCGAGAAAATCGAAGAGATGACAGAAAAGAAGTCTGGCCAGTGACTGCTGTAGGTCTTTATAACCTGGCATTTTCTTGGCAGTCTAAGGTAAGCCAGGTCCAGGTCCTGGGCTTCAGCTCCCACTCAGCTGTGTCCACACCTGGTGGGTCAGTGTGTTCCCTTGCCTGCAGAAAGCCAAAGTATAATTAAGAAATTGATTGATTAAGCATGACACCAGCAAGGGAATTAGTTGAATGATCTTTGTGACTAATGTTAACACATCAAGGAGGTTGGCTTGAAACCCGTAAGCATGCCCTTCTTCTAGGACAGTGATGGCGAACCTATGTCAGGGGTGACACGCGAACTCATTTTTTTGGTTGATTTTTCTTTGTTAAATGGCATTTAAATATATAAAATAAATATCAAAAATATAAGTCTTTGTTTTACTATGGTTGCAAATATTAAAAAATTCTATATGTGACACGGCACCAGAGTTAAGTTAGGGTTTTTCAAAATGCTGACACGCTGAGCTCGAAAGGTTCGCCATCACTGTTCTAGGATGAGTGGCATATGGTAGTCTTACTCTTAAGCTTTCATTTGTGTGTTGGTTTTTAATTTGTCACTCACTATCTTCTCGCAATTAGTTGAGTTATAGCATGTTTGTTTTTCCTCTTCAGTCTTTCTTTAATTAGTTTATGACAACCTTTTCTTGCTTTACTTTGAGGTATGTTATATCCTTGTCCCTTAAAAACATTTAAAAAATCCCAAGTGGTAGATTTTTACTAATGGTAAGTCTCAGAGGATCACCTACTGTCTCCACCCTCCCATAGACCACCCCTGACCCTCCCTTCCCCACCACCAAAAAAAAATTTGGCAAAGTTTCTTACAAGGTATGGCAAAGATGTCAGTGATTGGTGCTTTCATAAAATGTTTTTTTACTCTTGTGAATATCGTGTTCAAAAAAGATTATGATATATACTTCTGGATTTAAGTTATAAAATTAAAATTCAGAGTGAGATTGGAAGTCTGTGCAGCTATTAAAAATTATGTTTTGCATTACTTTGAATTGTTACTAAAATTGAAATTGTTGAAACTCCATCCTATATAATAAAAGCCTAATATGCTGTGTCTGGTCGTCCGGTCAGCCTTTCAACCAATTAAAGCATAATATGCTAATGATATGCTAAGGCCACTCAACCGCTCGCTATGACATGCACTGACCTCCAGGGGGCAGACAGTTGACCGGTTGACCAGTCACTATGAGGTGCACTGACCACCAGGGGGCAGACACTCTGACCAGTAGGTTAGCTTGCTGCTGGGGTACGGCCAATTGGGATTGAGCGAGATGGGCTGGACACACCCTGGACCCGCCCAGCCCCCCCCCCCCCCCACGGTCCCTCCCTGGCTGGCCAACTTCCCGCGTCCCTCCCTGGCCCTGATCGTGCACCAGTGGGGTCCCCTTAGCCTGGCCTGCGCCCTTTCGCAATCTGGGACCTCAGGGGATGTTGGAGAGCCGGTTTTGGCCCGATCCCACAGGCAAGGCCGAGGGGCCCCACTGATGCACGAATTTGTGCGCTGGGCCTCTAGTGTGTTACATAAAAAGAAGTTGTTGCCAAATGTTAAATTAACTCAAATTTTCTTATTTTAAAATTCATTTTCTATGAACTATCTGAGCAGACTATATCCAGCTCGTTTTCTTAATTATTTAGTTCATCCTGAGTAACATTTGTAGATTAGCCCTGGCTGGTGTGGCTCAGTTGGTTGGGCATCCTCCGGTGTACCAAATTGTTGGGGATTCTATTCCTGGTCAGGGCACATGCCCAGAAGGGGGTGCAGGAGGCAGCTAAACTGTTTTGCCCATATTGGTGATTCATTCTCTCTCTCTCTCTCTCTCTCTCTTCACCTCTCCTTTTCTCTCTCTAAAAATCAATTCAACATCTTAAAAAAAAGAATTTGTAGATTAGAAACAACACATCAACAATAATAAAGGGCTTGCTTTATGGGTCTTTTATATTAACAGCACTGTTATTTAGAATCATAACATACAACTTGTATGTTATGTTAACACGCTTTTCCCTTTTTAAGAGGCATATTTGAAACCACTGTATTTTAAAAGGAACATTATTCCTCTAGAAAGTAGGTGTGGTAGGTACATTCTTATTTTCCACAGACCTCACTCATGTAATGGAGTACAGTTTGTCTGTAGATATTTAGTCACTAGCAGCAAAGGCAAAATGACAATGAAATGTGGTTCAAAATTTGTTTTTGACTAAAAGGACATTCACTTGTCATGTTTTGCAGACACCAGTAGAAGTATTGGTCTCATGATCATATGGATGCCAAGTGTTTATAAGTAGAAGGGAAAGCTATTAAGAATATATCAGGCATTCTGTCAAAGTGTTTTGTAAGTGGATTTCATTTCAGCATAATTTCAGAGGAAGTAAACCTGCTCTGGAGAGAAGTGGATACTAAACGTGAAGGTGATCAGATTGGCTGGCTCAGTGGAGCTTTCTCTCCATGTGAGCAGGCTATTTGAGGATAATGCTGCACTGAAGAATGTTCTGAATAGGGCTTATTAGAGGACAGCTCTTGTAGGAATGTGAAAATGTCAACCCTTTTAACCTTTCAGTGGAAATATTTTGGAAGAAAATTTATACATACATTATTTTCATTGTGCTATTAACAATTCTAAAGTCTTTTTTATGTAGGAACATAATGTAATGTAAATTGGTTTTCTCACAAAATATTTAGAATTAATTTTTTGATGTCTAAGTATTTCTAATTCAGATAAAGAATTAAGTGCATACTAATGCAAGTCTTCTGGTTGGTAGGATGCTTAACATTCATTTAGTCAACTTTCCAGCCATTACTCATACACAGCCTTATAAGAGTTTAGAGCTGGCAGGGAACTTGGAGCTCATCTGGATCATTCCTTGTATTTCAGAGGTGAGAAAGCTGGCCTCGAGGCTGCAGCTCCCCAAGGTTATGGCCGGGGATCCCGGCTCTTGCTTCCCTCTCCTGTATGTCACACTGTGCTCCCTTGTTAGGGTCCAAGGCCAACGAGCTCAGCAGCCACCTGACTCCCCAGCCCAGTGTCCGCTCAGGCCCACATGACCAACTGTGGAATATTGTATCTTCTGGATTAATTAGACTTTACAGGACAGAACAGTGATGAAAGGTTCATTTTCAAAGGGAAAAAGGATCAAATCTCCCCCAGACTCACTGTACACAACTTTCCCCCCATAAAACTTTATTTCAAGTTCACAAAATAACGAGGAGCCAATGCTCAAAGCTGTTTAGATACCTTGTTGTTCTTTTCTGTGCTCAGTCTTTAGTGGAAGTGGGCAGTAAGATGGTAATTTCTGTTCTGTGGTAGTGAGATTGAAACTGTCTGCTTTGTAACCTACAGTAAGAAATATATTTTACATCAGTGCATGTGTATGCTGCATAACCAAAATAAACATTTATGAAACGGTGCTTGACCTTGTAGTTATTGTCTGATACCCTCTGATTTTTCTTGTTCTGTTCTATGAAAATTTTTCATCACAATCCATTACATTTATTTAATTACCCGCAGATGGTTTGTTACTCTCATTTCAAAAGAATGGCTCTACAAAAAAAAGATGGTATTGTACTTTGTCCCTTGTCTCTGGAGATTAAGTCAGGAGAGCAGTCATAGTACTTATCCACTAAATGATCAAAGGCATTTTGAAGACGGTAGACGAGGCTAGAATCCGAGTATTTCGTCCTTGAAAATAGTATTACTTCCTGGAGACAAGAGTAAGTCTTGTCTTGCTTGCTTATCCATTGAACACAAGGATTGTAAAAATGAGTTTAAAAATTAGGATTAATTTTAGAGTAAAATTGTGGTTGGAGTATGAGTACCTTAGGTAATTTATTTATTTTTCTCTAAAACACTGATACATATTTAAAATTTTTTTCAATAGAGCAGTCCCAAAAAGAAAAAGGAACTCATTCCTCCCTGTTGTGTGTGCGTGTGTGCATGTGTGCGTGTTTGTGTGTGTGTGTGTGTGTGAGAGAGAGAGATTAACTGGTTTTGACTGGTGGTGGGATTTTTGTTGCTTTCTGTATACTGTTCTGTTTCCCAACTCACTTACCTGAAGAAATAGGACCATCAGAAGTAAATTGGGGAGAAATACTTCTGGAAACAATCAGAAACATTTGTCATGAAGCTTCAACCCCAAACTGAGATTTTAAAAAGAAGCTCTTTTTACTTGGCTCTTTGAATATTTAGGTGTTATTTAGCAGAAAACCAAGGACCACGTGTGTATTGGGGAACGATTACTAAAAAGGGAGAATCATTAGCCTGACTGAGTAAAATGTAAAAACTCAGCCTTATTTGTACTGACTAGGCGTTGGTAGTGGCTCACTGCTTCATCCTACATACCCATTCAGCCTCCTGTACTGTGTATTCATATTCTTTGCAGACTCTCTCATATGAAATGCATACCATGTGTCAGGCAGTGCTAAGCCAAGACCATGGGGCTCCGGTGGTGGTGAAATAGACATGGGCTCTGCCTATCACCAGGCCCCTCTAAGAGCCTTGATTAGGCCCCGAGTTTTCTGAGTTGATCTCCATACCCTCAGATTTAGCTAGAATTAGGGGGAGGGGGTGTGTGTGTTTCAGTTAAAGTCACATTTGTGAAGAGACCACACTGCATTCCTTCACAAATTTGCCACTAACAGTGGCCAGCTTTGCGGCTGCTTTAAGCTTGAGACCGGCTGAACCCCTTGCCTGTTAGAACTCAGGCGTCTCCATCCACACTGCGCGTCCTCCCAGTGCCGAGCTTGCCTGTGTGGATTGGTCCCAGGATGTCAACTGCCCTTACTTCTCTTTCCTGTTAGAGTCATTCCACATGACACTTACCTTGTAAATATTTTCATGCTCCTCAGGCAGGTGATAATTTTTATTATATATAAGCATAATGTAAAATTCCTACTTTCAGGGAATTTATAACCTAATTAAGGAGAAGAGAGAAGGTAATGGAGACTTCCTAATTCATGGTCTGGTGCAGAGATAGGTATAAATGTACATCTGCCATCTATCTGTGTTGCCATCATTTACATGGTATAACCTGTTTTAAAATATGTGTTGTTGTTTTTTTAGAGAGAGGAAGGGAGAGGGAGATAGAAACATCAATGATAAGAAGTAATCATTGATCAACTGCCTCCTGCATGCCTCCTACTGGGGGTCAAGCCTGCAACCTGGGCTTGTGCCCTGACCCGGAATCGAACCGGCGACGTCTTGGTTCCTGGGTCCACACTCAGCCACTGAGCCACACCAGCCGGGTAGCATAACATGTTTTATATAGTGGCTGCAGTGAACTTGTGAAATAGATGTGCATTTTTCAGAGGAAGAAAATGAGTCGTTAAGAGATGTATTAGTTCAGAATATCTGGAGCCAGGACTCGTTCGTGTTTGTTATACTTCAGAGTCAGGTTCTTTATTCTGTATGCTCTCTCCTTAGGCATAAATGTGAAAGGAAGTGGTGAAGGACTTAAATCATAGTTTAGGCTGAGGTGGGCATGATATATTATCTGAACAAATTGTGAGCATTTGCCATGTTAGTAAAAATATTAAACATTTTTTCAAATGGCTCCATCATATTTCATTTTATGGTTATACTATGAACCATTTAAGTCGGTACCAGTTTCTTACTATCCTAGAGAGCACTGCAGTGAGCCTCTGGGTACACAACTCCCTCTGTTCTTCTGGCCACTCCTGTGAAATCACTTCCTGAGCATAGAGTTCGAAAGGAGTTTGTTTAAACACTTGGAAGAATTTTAAATCTGGACTTGCCTTGGGGCTCTGGTTTAATTCATCCACTTCTAACCATGAGGTGGTTATGTGGTCCAGTCTCATCTCTAAGGAACTTAGGACTTAGATAAGATTCATATCATAGCATATTAAGCTGATATCATTGAATTTTACCTATTAAACATTTCCTCCTGGAAAGATTGTACAAATGTATAGGCCACAAATAGTGCTTACCTTACTAAATATTCTTTTTCTAGCTTTGAGTATTACATAAAGTCTTTGCTAATTTTGTAGGCCAGAAAGGGTTATCTTGTTTTAATTTGAATGTCTGGTTACAAGCATAGGTGGGACTGTTTTCATGGATAACTATCATAGCTAACATATGCTGTAAGCTATAAAAGAGCGTATAATATGGGTTTTATATATTTATACATCACTGTAAATCTTGTTCTAGTAGCCATGCATATAGTAGGCAGTAAGTATCTATTGATGGAATTAATAGGAGTCGAGCCAATGAATCATCACTGACATGACTGTAGTAATTTCACTGGTTCTTGGCACCTCTTCCTTTGTGTTCTCTGTTTGCTTCTGTTTTCTCAGAATTACTGAACTAATGAGAGACAAAAGAGTGCCCTTTCTTTCAGGCTTTTTATACACGATTTCTACTCCTTTTTGCAGTACTGGGGGCTGCATCGTACATACCTGATAAGAGCTTTCCTGCTGGAGCTGGTGTTTGAAGGAGAGTTCATATAGAACCTGCTTTAAGATCCCTGTTTCAAACCCTTGTTTTAATAGAAATAGGATTGCCTTCCTTTCCAGGACTTTTTGTTTGCTAATGCTTTTTCCTATTAATTTTTTTAGAATTTGAATAGTAGGTGATTAAAATGAATTACTTTGGTTATTCATAAATCTGTGCCATAAGTTTCCAAAATTTATTATTCACAATTTATTATTCAGGGGTGAGATAGCCATTCTTAGTATTATGGTGCTAAAAGCTTGTTTACTAACCTTAAAGAATATAAATATTTGAATCCTGCACTAACAGAAACGTTGCATCTCTAGGATATCAGAAAGTGCTCTCACTGGTCCTAGCCACGCCAGAAACATGTAGTGGCGTTTTGTTTGGTTAATGATTTCTTTTCCTCCTCAGCAGTAGAGATGAGAGTAGAACTGTGTGTAGTTTTTCTGACAAGCACATGAGGAACTGCCAAAAATGTTACTTATTTGGTCTTCTGGTACCTTCTATAGTTGAGAAGTATGTCATTTTTTTGATATATTTGGATATTTAAGTGGCATCAGCTTTATCTGTTAAACCCTAAATTTTAGATCTTTTCTATTCTTCCTTAAAAATTTGGTTCACAAAGAATTTTTGTGATCTTATGTAAATTAGAAACTGGGACCCAGGGAGGTTAAATTGCTACACAATAAATAGGTTGGATTCGATTATCTGTAAATATTTCAACCTCTAAAATGAGATGATGTTTTCCTTTTTATATTAATCTGTTTTTAAACAAAAATTTACCTCTCCTTAATTCTCTAAAGAAACTGCTATATGATCCTATTGTAAAATAGTTTAAAAAAATTATAAGTCTGCCATTTAGTAGTATACAGTAAGCTATTTTTGTTGATATTTGGAATAAACAAATATAGAACAGCTGCTTTCAGACATTGGACATTGGCCTTACATGATTGTCATCCCTGAGACCAGGTAAGCACACGAGGTGAGCGGTGTGATTATCCTGGCTCTCTGCCAGCAAGTCTATTCCAGACTCGGTGCAGGAGAGGAATCGCCGGCAGTCCACAGTGGTCTTGCTGGATTGAGAAGGCAGATTGGAGTTCCGGGAGGCAGTTCGAGGTTGAGGGTAGAGTTTTGGAGATGAGGGAATGATGTAGAAAAAGCCAGAAATCTGTAGAAGGCCCCCATGAGTCTTTGAATACAGAATGCACTTGCATAGGAAAATTCCACAAGGTTCAACCAAGAGCCACTAGGGAGCTGTGAGCTTAAAGGTTTTCAGAGCTCACATGGGGCTGAGAGGCATTTGAGTTCCCAGTAATCAGAGTGGAAAGTCTTGATTGTGTTGACAACTTGGGACATTCACTCTTTGGAAGGTTCACATCTGAGTAGTAGGGCGACACTATTACACACATGAAATTACCCTAACGAAGCTTGAAAACAAGTCTTGAAAAGATAAAATGAAGTTGAAAATAATTTAACGGCCTGCAAAAACCAAGTCCAGTACTCCTTAAAAGAAGACAGTGATATCCAGATAATCAACAAATAGAACATAATGTCCAACATCTACTCAAAAAATTACTAGACATGCCAATAAGCAGGAAGAGATAATCCCATAACCGGGAGAAAAATCAGTCAATAGAAACAATCCCAGACGTGTAAAATAGGTTGGGAGTAAAAGAAATAATTGTTAAAAGAGTTTGAATTATGTTCAAGTATAAATGAAAACATGAACAGTGGAGAATAATAAAAGATATAAAAAAAAAGACCCAGCCTGGCCCATGTTGCTCAGTGGTTGAGCGTTGATCTATGAACCAGGAGGTCACGGTTCAAATCCCTGTCAGGGCACATGCCTAGGTTGCTGGCTTGAATCCCCAGTGGGGAGCGTACAGGAGGCAGCCTATCAGTGATTCTCTCTCATCATTGATGTTTCTTTCTCTCTGTCCTTCTCCCTCTCTGAAATCAATAAAAATATTTAAGAAAAGGACCAAATGAAACCTCTGAAAATGAAAAGTACTGTATCTGAAATGACAAATACACGGGATGGGATTATAAACAGAGTAGACACTGCAGAAAAAAGTATTGAACTTGTGGACATAACAATAGAAACTACGCAAAATGTTGTACAGAGAGTATGCAGACCTGACAGAAAGGTACAGGGCGTCAGTGCCATGTGGGATAATACCAGACAGCGTGTATGTCATTGGAGTTCTTAAAAGAGAAAGGGAATGGAAAAAAGTATTTTAAGAGATAATGGCTGTAAATGTTTCAAATCTGATGAACACTGTGAGCTCATAGATTCATAAAAGTTCAGTTAGGATAAACACAAAGAAAATTATCCCTGGAAAATTTCTGCTTAAATCTCTTATTCTTTTGGCTTTACCTTGTTGTCAGACTTAAAAATAACTTTATTCTTGTAATGTTTCTTTCACCCGCTTTCATGGCTTTGTTTTTACTATATTTAGTTATAGCCTTGATTATGAATCATTTAAGGATTTTTCTAATTATTCCTAAATTAAACGTGTTACTAAGTTAAGTGTTGGTTTATTTTAATTAATCATTTTTACAGGCAGTGTGGAGAACAGTATCATTCCAAACATAAAACCAACAGCATGTCACAAAAGATTGAAAATTGCTATCTCATTTGGTTGACATTTATGTGATTTTTAAAAGTCAGCTTTGTGTAAAGTATATGGGTTGGACGAGGGTTGTCTCTGTACTTGGCTAGTGTGGAAGCAACCTTGTAGCTTGAGCATAGAGTTTGATTTAGTCATGCATCTAACATGTTTATCCTTTGAGTGTCTAGTATATGTCAGGAGGTGATATTTTGAAAAGGGAACCCTCTAAATATGTGGTAAAAATTGTCTAGGGCAGTGCTTTTTAACCGTTTTTGGGTCAGAGACTGCATTTGAGAATCTGATGAAAACTGTGGACTGTTGACTTCATCTGAAAAACGCATACGATAAAAATTTACATTCAGTTTCAGGAGACTCAGAGTCCCCATGATTGAAATATAATGTAGTTTTCATCCTTTAACTATTTTCCCACATTCCCTATATTTTGTACATGTTGCCTTTAATTATATGCTGTGAGGCATTTCTGAAGCTGTACATGGTGTTTATATTTAGAATACACAGGACCTTAGGCCCCACATTTCCAGTAAATTTCACATTGGCCTTATGTATTCAACCACAGTTACCAATTATGTTCTCCTTAGTGAAGAAAACTTTTAAAATAAAAATAGGAGCTTTTTATTTTTTTCTTCTAAAAATTTTTTTAGATCCATTTAAATATTTTCCAGTTTACATAGTTTTTAATTAGAAGAAAGTTGTATTTTTCATGAGACAAACTTTACTTGTGTGTATCTTTAATTACCTCCTTGAGGTTGGTTAGTGTTTTCCTCTTAGATGTTAACATGTCATTTTTAAGGATTTCATACTTCCTAAAGGCATTGTTCTCTCAAGTAAACAGTTCTTTTTCCTCTGTTGGCTCCTGGCAGGTGAATTTGTTTTGCTTGTGTGATTAGTATAGACAGAATAGCTGTTTATGTTGACTTTAAGATGAAATAGTCACGAAATAATTGTGTATGAAAAAGTCAAAGTAGTGTTAGAAAATTGTGTGTATCGTATGCCCGTCTACTGGTGTCGGGTGATGTGGCCAACACTTTGGAGGGAAAGCTTGGTTCACTCCCGTCCTGCCCCTCCTTCCTGCCCTCCCGGCTGCCCGTTTCTCTTAGGGGGAGGGGCGCAGTATGATCTGATGACTGCCCGCCCTGGGTGCTCGGCTTCACTCTGCCCCCTCTGCTCTGCTCATCATGGCCTGTCAGTGTCGCAGATGAGCCTGTGCTCAGATCTGTCTCGGATCGTCTCCACATTCCTTCTGTCTCAGCCACTTTCCGTCTTCGGTCAGTGCCTTCAGAGCTTGGAGGTTGCGTTTAAACGTTTAACAGAGCCTGTTAAACATCCCCCCAATGCTCGAGGCTTGGCGCTGGATCCTGTCTGCTGGTGTGCTTTGTAGTCTTCCTTAGTAACGTGATTCAGAACTGACTTTAAATCCGTGTGTGTGCGCACGCGCTTAGGCACTAAACATCTAGTTCTTTCTATAGGTCGGATCTCCAGGAGGACAGGCGTGTGACTCTTGTTCAGCACTGTATTCTTCTTCAACACTCGTCCAGTGGGCCATTGTTGAATGAAGGGGACACCGGGCTGACCCGATGATGCTCTGTTCGAGGAACAGTAAATGGTCCAGGGAAGGCAAGGTGGTGGTGTTCTTGTAGTTGGTGGGGAAGGAAAGTAGCTACCTGAAGGGGAGAGGATTTGAGTTCCACCTTTTATTTGCTCCTCAGAAATAAGTAAGCGTACAAAACCCCCACTCTTTTCCCTCATTCACATTGTAGCCACGCTCGGTCTCCCTAGGCCTGAATTTAGTTAGACTCAACATCTTACCCAGGCTAACCCCTTATTTACAGGTGAGAAAATGTAGACGTAGAGTGGCTAAAAGTTTTCACCAAAGCTGTGAGCCCTACAGCTGACCAGAGAACTGGATCTCTGAACTGTCCCCCAAGAGTTTTTTCCAAGTTGGTAGGGACCTCATTCCACAGGGATAAGCAATACCTTCTTATTCCACAGAGGGTGGTCATCTCTGTGCCTGCACTGGGAGAGGGCAGAGGTACCCGTGACCTAGGAGTGAGTGATGGCTGAAGGTGGGAGGGGCCTGGGCCTTGGGGTTAGGTCAGGGCTGCAGGTCTGGCCCAGACACTTCCAACAGAGCAGACAGGTGACCTTTGCACTCCTTTTCCTGTTCTGTAGCAGAGGGATCGTGATGGTACCTGTGGGGGTTGTTGGGAAATTAAATGGGATAACATTTGTAAAGAGCCTAATTGAGTGTCTAATCTGTAACAGTAGGTATTCGATAACGTGTACCTCTCACAACCAGTGAGAATTGGCCTTCTGGGGAAAGAATCCTTTCCTAAAATTGTGCCATCAGGTGCTGCCGAGGATTCAATGAGATTATGTATGATATTTAGCATAGTGCCTGGCAGATGGTCACTACTCAGTACTTAATAATGGTAGCAGTTACGCTGATACAATGAAAACTGCTCATTGCTATGGAACAAATTATACAGCTGATTAAAAACATAAACAAATCTGGTGTGCATCCAGTTTTGGAAGTCACTATTTTAAATGGCATTTCCTCACCTACATTTAAAAAACTTTTAAAACCACAGTCACCAGTTTATTCATAAAGAACTGCTTAATTTTATAATTAATGTTACATTTTTCCATTTAGTCCTGGCTCTTAGTCTTTTATACTTGTAGAGTAACACCAAATTTATTCAACATTGTCATGTATGTCATTAATTCTTAAGAAAAACTTATTTTTTAGAATAGTTTAGATTTAGAGACAGTTGCAAAAATAGTATAGAACAGGGGTGGGCAAACTTTTTGACTCGAGGGCCACAATGGGTTCTTAAACTGGACCGGAGGGCCGGAACAAAAGCATGGATGGAGTGTTTGTGTGAACTAATATAAATTCAAAGTAAACATCATTACATAAAAGGGTACGGTCTTTTTTTTTTTTAGTTTTATTCATTTCAAACGGGCCGGATTCGGCCCACGGGCCGTAGTTTGCCCACGGCTGGTATAGAATTTCCCTGTATCCTGACGTGTCCAGTTTCTCCTATTGTTAAACATTACCGGGTACATTTGTCACAGCTAATGAAGGAATATTGATACTTTATTGCTTACTCACCTCTGAACTTTATTCAGATTTTAGTCATTTCCTCTGTGTTCTTTTCCTGTTCCCAGATCCCACCCAGGACACCACATTACATTTAGTCCCCACGTCTGCTTAGCTGCCCTGCGGCTGTTGCTCAGACTTCGTTAAAGAGCACCGGTTGGGCATTTTGTAGACTGTTCCTTCGTTTGGGTTGTCTGCTGTTTGCATCATGGTTTGACTGGATTGGTGGATTTTGGAGGGACGACCACGGAGGTAGAGTGTCCTTGTCATGGTGTGAGGGGCACTTTTTTTCTCCTACTCTTTGAAACTAAGTCACTCAAGGTGCAGCCCACACGTAAGTGGCGGGGAGTTCAACTCCGCCACCTCAAGAGGAGTCTCACAGAAATCCCTGGGCTTTTTCTCCACAGGAGAGGCGCCTCTTCTCCCGTGTATGCATTTATTTAGTAAGTGTTTATATCCATAGGCACTCATGGATTCACGCTTACAATTTATTTTGTTGCTCAGATAGTTCCAAGCTTTGGCCAGCAGGAACTCTGCCCCTCTGTCCTTCTAACATGCTCCCATTGGGGTGTGTGTGTGTGTGTGTGTGTGTGTATAGTACTTCCTCATTTGCTGGCTCCAGGCTCATATTACATCTTTTTGCCCAAGTCCTGGAGTCAATCAGCCATTTCTCTGGGGAGTCCTGGTTCTTTTATTGGAGCATAGTATTGGAAACCAAGATCTGGTTCAGATAAATGAGCTCTTTCTGTGCTAATGTCAGAGCAGGAATGAGAGGTTTAATGTCCAAATTGCCCTAATTGCTTTTCCCACTTTTCTTTTTATTCTCATGCTATATTTCCTAGATTTGTCTTCCTAATATGTGGAGTTCATCTTTTGAATGCATATGTGTGTCATAGGGCATATTTATAGCTAACTATTTTATTTATTTACTAGAGGCCCGGTGCACGAATTCGTGCATGGGTGGGGTTCGGCCGGCCTGCCCCGATTGGGGCTGATCGTGGCCAGGGGGAGGGGCTGTGGGAGGTTGGCCACCACCTCCGCCCCTGATTGGGGCCCGGCTGGCCGGAAGGGCAGGGGGGGGCTGTGGGAGGTGGGCCGGCCGCCCCCGCCCCCCCCGATCGGGATGGGGAGGCCAATCGGGGGCGGGGCCGGCTGGGGGGAGGGGCCGAGGGAGGTTGGCTGGTTGGTCCCGCCCCCTATTGGGCCGGTTGGCTGGCTGCAGTGGGCATCATAGCTACTGTTTGTTCTGGTCGCTGGCTTTTTATATATGTAGATTATTTTTTGTTTATCCTTGCCCGAGGATATTTTCCCATTGATTTTTTCCCCCATTGATTTTTAAGAGAGTGGAAGAAAGGGAGAGAAGGCAGAAGGGAGGGAGGGAGTCAGCAAAAAACATCAATGTGAGAGAGACACATCGATTGAATAGCAATCAAACCTGCAACCCAGGTATGTGCCTTTGACCAGGAATTGAACCCATGACCCTTAGGTGTGTGGGCCAACGCTCCAACTACTGAGCCACACTTGCCAGAGCAATACTTTAAAAATAATTATTTTTATTTGAGGGGGTGGGGAAGGGAGAAAGAAAGAGAGACAGAGGCATCGATTTGTTCCACTTATTTATGCATTCATTGGTTGATTCTTGTTTGTGCCCTGAGGGAGATGGAACTCTCAGCCTTGGAGTGTCAGGACAGCTCTAACCCATTCAGGTGCCTGGCCAGTTAATGCTCATTTTAAAATCCAAATTAGGAAAAAAGATAACATGAGCCAAGGAGAGTAAAACAACTCATGTGTTTGTTACAAAGTAGCTCTTCAGTTCCTTGATTTTTAAGAACAACAGGAAAGTAATTCATGATCTAAAGTGTTTTTCCACAAATAAATTATAATTAGATTAAGGGAATTAAAAATATTCTCATTCATAAGAAGAGTAGGTAAAGGGAGATCATAATTCTTTTTTACTACCTCTAAAGTTTTACACATTTTTCTTGTTTCTCTTTAAACTCTAAGGTTTGGTATGCACTTGGCATAATATAAGACTCTTTGTGTTTCCATATTCAAATTTTCCTACCTTAGACCCATAGTTCTCTTTAGATAAGCCTCAAACAACCTTTTGAATGAATCATCACTTTTATGTTATGTTGCTTCTTTTTGAAGTATTTTTTGTTGTTGGCATTTCATTTCAAAATGCATCCACAGTGAGACCAAACTGGTGTTTATTTTCACTCCTTGCTTTGAAAGGACACCCTCACCTGTGCTCCCTGCATCACTTCATCTGTACCACCAGGTGCATCTGGGGAAGGGTGGGTTCATTCCACCTGATTGTCTCCTTGGAATCTGTTACACCAGGGGTGGAGCAAACGTCCTGACTCGAGGGCCACAATGGGTTCTTAAACTGGGCCGGAGGGCCGGAACAAAAGCATGGATGGAGTGTTTGTGTGAACTTATATAAATTCAAAGGTAACATCATTACATAAAAGGGTACGGTCTTTTTTTTTTTTTAGTTTTATTCATTTCAAATGGGCTGGATCCGGCCCGTGGGCCGTAGTTTGCCCACGGCTGTGTTACACAGACCATCTAGTATTGGCTTGCAAAGCTTTGAACATAGTATAGATATACTCACACCGTTTTTTGGAGGTGTAAGACCTAGTGAAAATAAGAAAGCACACCTGAAAAATGTCTTATTTTTTTGTCCATTTGTTTTTAGGTCCTCAACTGTTTGCAGCAAGATTGCAGAGATAACAGAAATAATATGTCTTTCTTCTGTAACATGACTTGTGTATTTAAATTTCCAGAGCATTTCTCCCTCTCTCTCTTTTTGTTTTAGTTCTTTTTGGGTAGTCTTTTGGTTAACCAAAAGTGAAAAATAATATGAAGTCTTGAAAGTATTTTGTTACATTTATATATGGCTTTGTGTTTATTTTCTGAAAGCCTTTATCTGGAAATATTTTATAAATAGCTTGCAGTTATTTCTGTTTCTAATGGTGAGCAACATTTTTCCATCTGGGGTAATTTTTCTTTATATATTGGTTTTCTATCTTTATGTATTCCTTTTGTTCTTCTTAATTCAGGCTGAAAAAGTATATTTTGTGAGCAAAATAAATGACTTCCACCAGAAGGTCTAAGTCAGGCAGGCCTTATCCACTCATTTACCTACCCCCTTCCAAGACCCAACCCTGTCAACTTCTTCCGTAAAACATGCAACTGATCACAGCATCTTGAGTGCTTCTGACCAACAGGCTGCCCCCTAGAATGCCTGGGATTTTCTGTTCCCACCAGTTGAACTGTATGTTTATCAGGAGTCCCTGGTTTGTCCCTATGTCTGTTTAGATTTATTATACATTTTAGTTGTAATTACATAATTGAGTAAACTAGATACGAAACCTAAAGAGACTTGTCGTTTCTACATAAACTAATCTGGAATGCTTTGGAAGGTCTAAAGATAGGTCACAAAAAGAAAATTGCCATCAAATTAGGGATAGGAGAGTACTGTTAAAAGTTTAGGAAGAAAAACCATAAAAATCCTAAAAAATTGCTTCACAAAAGTCTTTACATTCTTGTTCTATTTTAAAGAAATAGAGAGTGGACATTGCAGATGCTACTCTTTGGTTATGGTGTATGTGACAAAGTTGACTTGTGACTTGTTTCAGGGACTCACTGAAAGGCAAGGCTGTGTCCGTCATCAAAATAGTGTTGGATTTAAACCCACTCATGGGCTTAAAGTGAAAATAAAATGTTTAAGTTTGTATGTGTGTTGGTTATCCTATATAATAAAAGCCTAATATGCAAATTGTCCCCTGGACTGGGAGTTTGACCAGGAGTTTGACCAGGGGGTGGGGCTGGTGGTGGCAGCAGTGGTGGCAGGCGCTGGGGGAAGGGAGGTTCCCTCGGCCGGCAGCCGCTAGGTACCCTACCTGTAATGAATTTCGTGCCCTGGGCCTCCAGTCTATTATAAATTAACAAACCGTACCAAAGCTTAGTGGCTTAAAATAAAAGTCACTTATTATCTGTTATGATATTGAGTGGTTCTTCTGCTTCTCATGGTTTTGGCTTGGGCTCCGGGGCAGCTGGGAGGTCCAAAATAGTCTCACTGGCCAGCTGGCGAGTAGGTGGTGGCTGTCAGCTGGAGCTCCCTGAGGCTCGGGTTAGCTGGGCTGCCCTTCCTGCGGCCTCTCCACCGGGCTGGTTGGCTCTGAAGACCATGGCAGCCGCAGGGTGGTTGGACTTCTGACATGGTGGCCAGTTTCCTCTGGACTACAGAGGTGGCCTTCCTCAGGCTCAGGCCCAGAACTGGCCAGAGTCACTTTGGCTACATTCCATTGGTTAAAGTGGTCACAGAGTCAACCTAGATTCAAGAGCAGGTGATAGTACAAAGGGTGTGAATACTAGAAAGCCTATTTTTTAAATGAACGCACTACAAATTCTTGTGACATTTGATAAGGAGGCTTCTCATAAATGAAAGTGTTTACAAGCAAACTTGTAATAGTTTGATTAAAACTTGAATTCTTACTAATAAGCATGGGAATATAGGGGTTTCAGCCCATGTTAATCTGATTCCAAAATCTTCATTCCTTAGTCCATTCCCCATTGCTATTGTTTTGGTCAGTTGGCACCTAGGGTTGCAGTATCACTTAACATTGTCAGAAATAAATCTTTCATTCTTGTAGCCTTTAAATATTACATTCTTTAAATAATTAAATGCGATTGTATTTTAATAGAACTTAGGCAGTGATTAAGCCTAAGTAAGATACATTATTTACCTCTCAAGTTAATTTACTCAGCAGGTAGTTATTGGGCACA
>NW_005871796.1:116655-118600 GCF_000147115.1 Myotis lucifugus | reverse complement strand
CCTCTTCCTCTCCCTCTCCCTCCCCCTCCCTCTCCCTCTCCCTCTCTCCCTCTCCCTCTCTCCCTCTCCCTCTCTCCCTCTCCCTCTCCCTCTCCCTCTCCCTCTCCCTCTCCCTCTCCCTCTCTCCGTCCCCCTTCCTCTCTCTCAAAAAAATTTTAATAAAAACATATTTTTTTTAAAGGATGAATTTCAGTAAAAAAACAAGAACACAAAGTCTGAGTGTCTATCTATCCTGAAAAATAACAAGACTCACTAGGTAGGTTTGTAAAGACCCTACTCAGTGATGGCGAACCTTTTGAGCTCGGCCTGTCAGCATTTTGAAAAACCCTAACTTAACTCTGGTGCCCTGTCACATATAGAATTTTTTGATATTTGCAACCATAGTAAAACAAAGACTTATATTTTTGATATTTATTTTGTGTATTTAAATGCCATTTAACAAAGAAAAATCAACCAAAAAAGTGAGTACGTGTGTCATAGGTTCGCCATCACTGCCCTACACTCTGAATCAATGCGAAAGTTTAACAGAGAATGTTGGAGAAGCTTAAGGTTTGACAGCAGCTCACCTGGAGGTTAACTGATAACTGTTCAACTTAAGGCTGATGTGAAGATCAACTAGCTTATTTATTAATTGGCACTTACACTACGAACCAACCATGCAACCTCAGCGTTCGCTAAGCTCCCTTGATTTATGTTGCAGGCCAGGCAAACTATACACGTTCTTACAAAAAGAAACCTTGAAACCCCACCCCTTCTACCTTCCTTCCTCTCCTTTTGTTTCCCCCCAAAGCAGAAGTCTCCCTTTAATGATTGCTTAATAGAGACTAGGTTAATGGGGAGGTGGAAGAGCAGAGAGAATCTTACCCAGGTGAGGACTGTACTGTACTTCATAAGTGCATAACATATTTTATTTGTAAGGAGCTTTTAATGAAGTTAATTTTAAGGGCTTTTGCAAAACCACAGATATTTTCAAACCCAGCTAATCCAACTTCATTTTATAGACGATCTATTTCAGTCGCCATGCGGTTTACCTGCTATGTCAGAGCAGAACTATTTAACACCCCCCCACACACACACTTTTAAAAAAAAGTGTGGTGAATTTTTGTCTTGTCACCACACTTTTTTTTAAATTTGAAAACTACACCAAACCCCCTTGGGTTAAGTTCAAGACATACTTTTCTTAGGTTTTATGTCAAGTGAATAATTCTTTAGCAAAGTTTTGTTAGAAGAGTGAAATATTGTTTTATGTGACTGTCAGAAGTTTGGTACCAGAAAGACATTTCACCTTTGTATGTTTTTAAACACAAGTAAGGCAAATGTCACATCTAACTGATGTAGGCCATGTACCACTTTCCTCATCCAAAGTGATTGGTATCCATGGAAACATTTTGAACCAGTCAGCTGACCACATTAGCTCAGCTCACATGAGTTAATACCAAATGAGGTTTTGGATGCTTTTGGTTAGTTAATTGAAATGATGCAAGTTCTTTTGAACTTACCACTAGTATTTATTTTCCTAGATTTTGTGTGTAGATGGTTTTGTTTTTTTAAAAGAAGAAAGAATAAACTTTTGCTTGATTTTTTTCCTCCCACTTCTCATTATGTATTGCTTCTTAGCTAAGGCTCCCGAACTATGTTGTGTTTCTCTGGCTGTTTTTAGGATTTTTTTCTCTTCACTGGTTTTCAGCTATTTGATTATGCATAATAAAAAATTGGTAGTTTTCTTATAGTTCTGCTTGGAGTTTGTTGAGTTTCTTGGATCTGTGAGCTTAATGGTTTTCTTTAAATTGGGAAATTATTCAGCCCTTATTTCTTCACAGATTATTTTTTCTGTGCCTTCCTTTCCTTGTTGTAGACTCCAGGAACATGCATTACATTGCTTAATACTGCCCCATAGATGACTGATGCTCTGTTCTTTTCCATCGGAATCTTTTTCTCTGATTTG
>NW_005871796.1:60790-116389 GCF_000147115.1 Myotis lucifugus | reverse complement strand
GTTCTAAAGTTCATTTTAATTATGAATTATAAGTGAAGAGGCTGGCAGTACCACATGGCAGTTTTTCCTACCCCCTTTTCTGTGATGCATAATAAATAAGGAAGGATGAAATGTATTATACTTTATCTATTTTAATGTGTTTTTATTACTGCATTCATCGTCACTTCCATGCAATTCTTTTTTTTAACTTTGCACCAAATTTATTTTGTTCCTATTAAATATCATTTCTTTGAAAAATAAAAGGAAAGACCTAAAATTTTATTAAGTTTTTAAAAAACGTTTATTTTATTTATTGGGATGACACTGGTTAAGAAAATTATATGTTTCAGGTGTACAGTTCTATAATACATTACCTGTATGTTATTGTGTTCACTATCTCAAGTCTCCTTCCATCACCATTCATCCCGCTTTATCCTCTTTTACCCCCACCCCCACCCCCTTTTCTTCTGGTAATCACCAGCCTGGTGTCTGTCTAGGAGTGTGTGATTTTTTGCTTAATCCCTTTACCTTTTCACCCAGCCCCCCAACCCCCTTCCTCTCTGACAGGTATCAGCCTGTTCTCTGCATCTATGAGTCTGTTTCTTTCTTTTTTTTTTTTTTAACCTTTTCCCCCCTCCCCAGAGGATATGTTTATGGATTTTAGAGAGAGAGGAACGGAGAGGGGGGTGAGAGAGAGAGAGGGAGAGAGAGGAAACTCAACGTGAGAGAGAAACATCGGTCAGTTGCCCTTGCACATGCTATAGCTGGGGATCAAACGCAGCCTTTTGGTGTATGGGGTGACGCTTCAACCAGTTGAACTCCAGGCCAGGGCAGCCAACTTCTCTCTTAATGTCAAGCAGATGCTTAAAGAACGTGGGTTCTCTCAATGGGTGGTGAGTGAGTGCAGTGATTTCTAAGGCCTGTAATATGAGTAGTATCAATCATTTAGTGAAGCCTCATCTATTATTACTCCTATAATTAAGCCTGCATTATTGGATTTAATCCTTCTGGTCTGGAGTCTAAGTATTTATTCCTATTTTGTAAATGTGCAATGTGGAGATTTTAAATAATTTGACCAAAGCCCACACAGCTAGTAAGCCAGACCTAAGTCCCTCACACCACAAAGTCTTTGCTGTTAATCATTCCAAAACCTGTGCTGGTAACCAATGGGAAGGAAGTGAGCGACCTTGTATCAATTATCGCACGGTGGTTCTCAACCTTCTGACCCTTTAAATACAGTTCCTCATGTTGTGACCCAACCATAAAATTATTTCCGTTGCTACTTCATCACTGTAATGTTGCTACTGTTATGAATCGTCATGTAAATATCTGATATGCAGGATGGTCTTAGGCGACCCCTGTGAAAGGGTCGTTCAACCGCCAAAGGGGTCACGACCCACAGGTTGAGAACCGCTGGTTTATAGCCGGTCCTTTCATCAGCTGAGTCAGCTGTTGCGGTGTGTGTAGAAGCCATGGGTATAGAGAATTTTAAGATAATCTGTATTATATTGTTTTTTGTATGACTTTGTGAGACTTAAATAATAAGTTAGCCTGGGGAGTAGATGCATTTAACTTATTTCTAATTTTTCTCATGGTTTAGTTTGTTTTAGTTAGCTTTCAGGGTATTTCACTTGTATGTCTTATTGTGGGTGCACATGTGTGGTATGAATACTAAAGTGTTTAGAGCGATCTTACCTGATTAAAAATCAAGGTTTGACCCATCAAAGCGATTCTTTACAGATTTCAGTACCGTAAATTTGTATAATTCTGCAGCATTTTTATGGTTGAAAGATAATTTATTTTCTGAAGTTTTGTCAGTCCAATTCAATAATAATGGTATCATACACTTTAGAGTGGTTTTTATTTTTTTCTCATGATTTTGAAATAGATTTGATTTTATATCAGGATATAAACTGCCAGGAAAATAAAACCACTGGATATTTTGTATAGTTGAGACTTATATTTACAAAATATAAAACATTTTATAAAGAATATTCAGAGTCGTGTTGACTGATACTATATTTGAAAGGAACTTAATGACTGATTCCTTGTAGCTTGCTGTTTGGGAATTGTATTTGTTCTCAGTTTATTTTGTTAGCTTTGCAAAAATAGAACTTTATTATTATTTGAGAAGTTGACTGGGACAGAGGATAGGCAGGAAGTGTTTGCAGAGAACAAGTTAGTGAGGAATTGCATTTGAAGGTGAAGACAAGCTAATTCCCTTTTCCTCTTCCACAGCATCCTCCTCCCACACACCTCGCCCGCCCGGTGCACTGGAGTGCGATCGGGGACATGGAAGGGTGACTTGCCTGTGTGATCAGGGCTGTTGGCTGAACGTGTGCCTAGGCTTCTGTGTGTGGGCTTCACAAAGAGGCTCTGCCTCGGGCTGCTGTGCTCTTTGTTCTTTGCTGTTTCTTCCTGAATCTGTAGGTTTTAGTTTTAAACTTGATTTCTGTTAGAAAGAGTTCTACAGACAGGAGAAACTGCACATGGTTTCCGCCCGTGTGGTCAGTCCTTGCTTCCTGGGAGTGCCAGGGTTCCGGTGAGCTCCACCCGCGGGTGGACACGGTGCGGAGGAGCACAGCGTGCGGCATGAAGAGCTCTCACAGGCAAGTTTAAGTAGCTTACGTTCACTTTCTGCGCCTGAATATCTTCTCTGCTGCTTGTCTTTCACAGGCCAGAGTGCGCACTGGGAGATTCGGCTAGCAAGAATTCGGAATCTGACGTGGAGGAGTTTTCAGATGAAACTAATACAGAGAACCTTTTTGGCGCCTCTCCCCCCAGTACACCTCGGCAGATGAAACGCCTGTCAACCAAACACCAGAGGAATAATGTAGGGAGGCCTGTCAGTCGCTCCAATTTGAAAGGTAAGTCTTGTACTTGAAAGATCCACATGAGAGGGCATGGTCCTTCTGGTACATAACTAACCTTATTGATGGATTGATTGATTGATTGATTGATCGATTTATGTTTCTTTATTGACTAAGGTATTACAATATATGTAAATAACCTTTTTTAATTAGTCCTCACCTGCACATACGTTTTTATTGATTTTAGAGAGAGAGAGGGAGAGAGAGAGAGAGGGAGAGAGAGAGAAAGAAAAACATTGATATGACAGAGAAACATCAATCGGTTGTCTCCCATATGCGCCCTGACCATTAGCTGCCTTGTTAGTAAAGGAGAAACTGAGTCTCCTCAGGTAGAAAGGTTTTTGCTGAGTAATTGCTTAAGTCATTTGTATTTTTTTGAGGAAAAAGGAATACAAAGGTTGTGGAAGAGGCCAAGCATGGATGGATCCACATACTCATGCAGGGTGGCTTCGGGCGAATGAGATCAATGGCCTTCCTGTCCTCTGCCCCTCCCGGGCTGAAGGACTGGGTCCTGTCTTCCAGACATGACAGGCGCAGTGGGCCACGGGGAGGGACAGAGCCAGGCTTTCTTCCCCAGGATTCCTGGCGGCCTGCAGCCTGAGTTCTCGCCTGTGACAGTGCAGCTGCCTTAGGACGTGGGCCCTCCTGGCTGCGCAGCGCGGGCCCGGGTTGGGACCACCACCTCCTACCATGGACAGATCCTGCGCTCTTCTTTCTCCTAGAAGCTGAGTGTTCTCTGTTTTCATTTCTTCCTTCCTCCTGGCCCTTCTTTCCTGAGGTAGATGGTCAAATCATGCCGGCCTGCTGCTTCCTGAGCCCTGCTTTCACACCAGCCTCAGGTCACTGAAGCCTAGACATGAGAATTTCCCTGTTAATTTCAGCGAGCCACTGGTCCTGAAACTGATTGTGTAGCCCCCTGGCGTTCATCCATCTGTTACTGCACAGGACAGGGATTTCACTTTCTTCCTCATCTGAGAAGCTTCCCCATCCCGTGTTCTCCTTGCTGGGACCAGACGCCTTCCCATTCCTCTTTCTTCAGTCTCTTCCTCTCTCTTCGGCCAGACTCCCTCTCTGTCTGCCACACAGCCCCTCACAGGGGCGAGTTTCCCTGTCACGCCCCGCCTCGAGAAAGAAGGAGGCAAGAGAACTGGCTCGATTGTACTGATTTGCTTGAGGAAATCATATCCAAGGAGGAATTCCGAAGTGTGACTTGTCTTTCTTTCCCTTAGGGAAGATGATTTTTTACTTTCTTTAAAACTTTATTTGCCTTAGGATGTTAAACTGTCCTTATCCCCTTTGGACATGAGAATAGCTTTCTCATCTTTAAAATTAATCCTTATCCATTTTCTGAAAAGAAAATTTTCAAATGCCTAGAGAAATTCCTTATCTCAAATAGTATCATTGAAGCAGCATCTAATGAATCAGAATTAATACATATTTGCTTTGTGGTCGTAAAGTGAGAAGATGGCAATAGCACATCTACTTTTTCTTCACTCGTTGGTTCATGCTATTTTAGAGTAGGAGTTGCGAGCACAATTTCCCCATTTTGTAGATTGAGAGACTGAGAGAAATGTTATATATTTCTTGGTTCTTTTCATTTTCAGCATATGGTATGATTTTTTTTCTCTAATAACAGCCTGAAAATATAAGTGCATGTGAAGATCAGTTTTATTGAAAGTATTGAGAGTAGCTTCATATTTAGAATAATATAATGTTGTTTATTTTTTTAATAGAAAAAACAAATGCATTGAACCAGCCTCCACATAAAGACACTGGGAAAATCGGGGAGAAAAAGATCCGAGCGGCCATTAGGACGACAGAGCGCGATCATAAGAAAAATGTGCAGTGCTCCTTCATGTTGGACTCAGTGAGTGGGTCTCTGCCCAAAAAGCCGATCCCAGATGTGGATCTCAATAAGCCTTACCTCAGTCTCGGCTGCAGCAACGCCAAGCTTCCCGTGTCTGTGCCCATGCCTATCGCGAGAACTGCACGCCAGACTTCCAGGACCGACTGTCCAGCAGATCGCTTGAAGTTTTTTGAAACTTTACGACTTCTGCTAAAGCTTACCTCAGTCTCAAAGAAGAAGGACAGGGAGCAAAGAGGACAGGAAAATACATCTGCTTTCTCATTCAACCGGTCGAATGAGCTCATCTGGTTAGAGCTACAAGCCTGGCATGCGGGACGGACCATTAACGACCAGGACCTCTTTTTATATACAGCCCGTCAAGCCATACCAGATATTATCAACGAAATCCTTACTTTCAAAGTCAATTATGGGAGCGTTGCCTTTGTTAGAAATGGAGCTGGTTGCAATGGTGCCCCGGTGGAAGGACAGTGCCCGGCCCCTCACGGAACGAGGATTGTGGGTTATCCCACGTATCATGAGCATCTCCAGCGCCAGAGGGTGTCATTTGAGCAGGTGAAGCGGATAATGGAGCTGCTAGAGTACATAGAAGCACTTTATCCATCGCTGCAGGCTCTGCAGAAGGACTATGAGAAATATGCTGCCAAGGACTTCCAGGACAGAGTGCAGGCACTCTGCTTGTGGTTAAACATCACAAAAGACTTAAATCAGAAACTAAGGATTATGGGCACTGTTTTGGGCATCCAGAACTTATCAGACATTGGCTGGCCAGTGTTTGAAATCTCTTCCCCTAGATCGTCCAAAGGCAATGAGCCAGAAGATGAGGGAGATGACACAGAAGGAGAATTGAGAGAGTTGGAAAGTAGCTCGGATGAGAGTGAAGAACAGACCTCTAATCCAAGGGCGCCAAAAACCAGGCAGCCCCTCGACAACACTTTCTGCTTCCCGTCGCAGGACTGCCCCGCCAAGCGGCTGGAGAGGCTCGAATCGGAGGAGGACTCTGTTGGCTGGGGAGCGCCGGACTGCAGCACCGAGGCCGGCTGTAGCAGACATTGTCTGACTTCTATTTATCGACCATTTGTAGACAAAGCACTGAAGCAGATGGGGTTGAGAAAGTTAATTTTGAGACTTCACAAGCTGATGGATGGTTCCTTGCAAAGGGCCCGGGTAGCGCTGGTAAAGAGTGACCGTCCGGTGGAGGTAGGTTCCCAGCAGGCATTAGTGTGGTCTTCTCTTTAGTGCCATTATTGGTTGTAAATTACAATGTATGTTGTGGTGACTATTACGTCACAGTCATGATATTTTTAAGGCATAAGTGGTAGTTATCATAAATTGCAGATTTAAACATTTCTATAAAGTACTGTGATAAATGGGGAAATGGATCTATGAAAACTGTACAAAATTTAGTGAATTAAATATAAGGTGGTGTGTGGAGGGAAAAATGCAACCATGTAAATATAGGATGGAGAAGGACAGGCTAGGTATAAATAAAGAGGAGGGAGGCCACAATCATGGGTGACCACAAGCCGAATATGAGTCAGTCAGAAGTCAACATGATGCTAAAATATTTTTAAATGAATACGGCATCCAAGGTCATGGGTATAGTTTTTTCTCTATTCTTTGCAATAGCTTTCTCCTTTTTTGAGTAGCATGTCCAGTTTTGGTCACTGGGTGTTAAAGAGATGTGAATTGTAGAGAACTGGGAGAATGATGAAAGGAAAACGAGTACACTGCTTGGTGAGGTTTAGCATAGGTGACGCAGGTCTAAGGGAAGTCTTAATTATTGTCAAATGCGTGCTTCAGTTGGGGAAGTTTTTGTGAAAGGAGTATGCCTATTAGAGGAAGTGGTTGAAGTTGGGTTTTGTACACATTTAGTTTTGACAGCTTAATATCTCAAATTCTTTGCTGCTAAGGGTGGTAAAACGAAAAGGCCGTACTGTTGGGTATTGTTCTTGATTGTGAAAGAGCGCCAGCGATGGTCCTGTGCTGAGGCGAGTGTGCATGTTCCTGTGGCTGAAAGCAAAAGGGCCCAGACCTATGGGATCCCTTCTGCCTGTGTGAGGTTGTGGTTCCAAATTTTAGTAGCTCTATGCATGTGCATAATCTTTTTAAAAAACTGCAGTTTATGGCATCATCTGAAAAAATAATTTACTTTTAAACTGATGTGCAGGTCATGACTCTTAGGAAGAGTGGTCAAGCATTCACATAATATAGCAGGATGTTTGCAAAATGAGTCGATACTTGGTAGCTATCTGAGGTTAGTTTACTTTGAGTATTATTTTGATTAGAAATCTTAAAAATGAATCTATATTGTGATTTGCTTTGAACAGTATTTTAACTCTGAATGATTTTTTATGTATATCTTGTTTTATAGCGCGTGAGGGTTATTTTTTCCCCCCTGTGAATAACTATTTTATAATAAGATTTTAGTATAGTGCAGGTTTCTTTCTTCTTTTTTTAAAATCCTCACCCAAGGATATTTTTCCATTGATTTTTAGAGAGAGTGGAAGAGAGGGGGAAAGACAGGAGAAACATCGATTGGTTGCCTCTTGCACGTGCCCCGACCAGGGCTTGGGCTGAGAAGAAGCCTGCAACCCAGATATGTGCTCTTGACCGGAACTGAACCCAGGACCCTTCAGTCCGCAGGCCGATGCTCTATCCACTGAGCCATACTGGCGAAGGCATGTTACAGTGCAGGTTTCAGTCAGTAGAGCAAAACTAGATCTGTAGTAAGGATTTGCCACATGTTCCAGATGGGGAAGAGCTTACTTTGGTCTAGCTTTTTGGCTGGAATGGTTCAATTCCAGTGAGCAAATGTGTGGGCAAGCCAGGGTTGATGATGAATATTTATTGTGAAGCACTAGGGTTGAAGTAATATGAATGAAAAGGCTCTGGCAGTATGACTGCTTCTCTGATTCAGTGCTTCTTGTAGGAGAGGGGCAGGTGGTGTGATGGTGAGGGCTCGGGGAGGTGTGTCTAAGGCTTCATAAAACTGCTTTCCATGCTGTCACCCACATTGTCTCTCTCCCCCAGCAATGAACCATCGCTACTAACAGGAGTGCTTTGCATCCTTAGATATGTTGGAACAAGATATCATTGCATTTTGTGTTAGAATTTATGTTGAAAACACACAGTAGTAGGTAGCCATAGTTTTGGATTGCCATCAAAGTTGTGTTCCTTTGGTTTGACCAAGTGAGATTTAAATGAATATGTTATCCTTGTTGTAGAAAAAAAGAAACATACAAATTCAAAGCTTAATAAGTGTGTGATTAAAGATTTGTTAATTAAAATTAAAATTATCTATACATAGTTTGCTTCACAGAAGCCCCTGTTGTTTTAAATTTTGGTTATGAAACGTTATGTTTGTCAAATAATGAAAGAGTAACCGAGTGCTAAAGTAGAAACTTTTCTGTATTGGAGATTAGTCCAGATTAATAAAAGACAAGGCTCTGAAATAATTAGCTTGCTTGGAAAGAAAGACTATTTTTATTCCCATTTCAGGGACATAATTCTGTAAGGGGAGGTACAGTACATGAACACATGTACACTCCCATCTGGGTTTGTTTTGCTTTAGTGTTTTTACTAAGTATGTTGGGGAAAGATGCACAGTTTTGAAGTCAAATAACTGGATTCTGTTCCTTGATGTGGCTCTTTCTCGTCACATAACTTTGTAAATGACTTAATCTTTCTGATCCTAGGTCTTCACATCTGTAAAATGGGTATAATACCTTCCTACCTACCTCACAGGGTTGTTGTGAGGCTTAAAACAACATTTGTAGTAAAATGCTACAGAAGTAAAATATAAACTATTATTTCTCAAGTTTTGTTATAATTTTTCCTCCCTTGAAGCTAACTCTAAGTTAGTATGGGCTAGACCAGTGATGGCAAACCTATGACACGCGTGTCAGAGGTGACATGCGAACTCATTTTTTTGGTTGATTTTTCTTTGTTAAATGGCATTTAAATATATAAAATAAATATCAAAAATATAAATCTTTGTTTCACTATGGTTGCAAATATCAAAAAATTTCTATATGTGACATGGCACCAGAGTTAAGTTAGGGTTTTTCAAAATGCTGACACACCGAGCTCAAAAGGTTCGCCATCACTGGGCTAGACTGTTCTATATTTTTTTAAAGTATGTATTTAACCTTTAATTACCAAATAATTGTGTATTTTAAGGGTGTAAATTAGTTTCAGAATTGCTCACTAGTACCCTGTGAGGAATAAAGTTATCAACTAGAGTACAGTGTATAATTCCATTCTTTTGTCTTTAGCCTTATAGAACACAGTGTTCCAAAGTTAGTTAGGTTAGCACTTTTTCCTTTACCCTGTTCAGTAAGGTTATATCATACATTTATAGTGTAGTTAGATTAATTTATCTCGTCTGCACTCTGTCCTGGGATTTCCCAATGTCCTAGTTGATTTTAAATTTGCCAACTGTATGAAGTTCACTCTTTGTGTTGTACAGACTGTGGGTTTTGTACATTTAATATGTTAAAAAAAACTAGCATATTTGAGCCATAGATTGTGATATGGTTAATTTGTGCTTCTTCCTTTTTTTATTTATGAAATGTATATATTTTCAGAAGAAGAGAAAGATAAAATGAAAACTTATACTTTAATGAAATATACAAAAAAATTAGCTGTCTGACTTTGTAGATTACCATGCATATTACCTCAAATTCTAAGAGGATTTTTGGTAACTCCATTAATTACTTTCTTTTGAATGAGAACTGATTATATAATTACTAGAGGCCTGGCACACGAATTCATGCACAGGTTGGGGTCCCTAGGCCTGGCCGGCGATCAGGGCTGGAAGTGGGGAGGGGTCGTAGGAGGTTGGCGGGCCGCGGGAGGTTGGCTGCGGGAGTGCATTGACCACCAGGGGGCAGCTCCTGTGTTGAGCATCTGCCCTCTGGTGGTCAGTGTGCGTCATAGCGACCGGTCGACTGGTGGTTTGGTCATAACGGTCACTTAGGCTTTTATATACAGGCAGTCCTTGGGTTATGTCAGACTCAACGTATGTCATTTCATGGTTACGTTGCCATCTCCCATTTACAGTATTTATTAAAAAAAAAAGTTCCATCATTTCGACGTATGTACATATGTGCTTTATGTTTTTTATTATTTATTTACCACTAGTAAAGGTCAGGAATTATCTTTCTTTTAAATTTTTTTTATTAAATCTTTATTATTCAGAGTATTACAGTTCCTCTTTTTTCCCCCCATCGCTCCCCTCCACTCGGTTCCCACCCCATCCCATGCCCTTACCCTCCCCCCTCCACTGTCCTCATTCATAGGTGTAAGATTTTTGTCCAGTCTCTTCCTGCACCCCCATACCTCCTCCCCCCCCCCCGAGAATTGTCAGTCCACTCCCTTTCTATGCCCCTGATTTCTCTTATATTCACCAGTTTATTCTGTTCATCAGATTTTTTATTCACTTGATTTTTAGATTCACTTGTTGATAGATATGTATTTGTTGTTCATAATTTTTATCTTTACCTTTTTCTTCTTCTTCCTCTTCTTAAAGAATACTTTTCAGTATTTCATATAATACTGGCTTGGTGCCGAAACCGGTTTGGCTCAGTGTATAGAGCGTCGGCCTGTGGACTGAAAGGTCCCAGGTTCGATTCTGGTCAAGGGCATGTACCTGGGTTGTGGGCACATCCCCAGTGGGAGATGTGCAGGAGGCAGCTGGTCGATGTTTCTCTCTCATGGATGTTTCTAACTCTCTATCTCTCTCCCTTCCTCTCTGTAAAAAATCAATAAAATATATTTAAAAAAAATACTGGCTTGGTGGTGATGAATTCCTTTTGCTTTTTCTTATCTGTGAAGCTGTTTGTCTGACCTTCAATTCTAAGTGATAGCTTTGCTGGGTAAAGTAATCTTGGTTGTAGGTTCTTGCTATTCATCACTTTGAATATTTCTTGCCACTCCCTTCTGGCCTGCATAGTTTCTATTGAGAAATCAGCTAACAGTCGTATGGGTACTCCCTTGTAGGTAACTAACTGTTTTTCTCTTGCTGCTTTTAAGGTTCTCTCTTTGTCTTTTGCTCTTGGCATTTTAATTATCATGTGTCTTGGTGTGGTCCTCTTTGAATTCCTCTTGATTGGGGTTCTCTGCGCTTCCTGGACTTGTAAGTCTATTTCTTTCACCAGGTAGGGGAAGTTTTCTGTCATTATTTCTTCAAATAGGTTTTCAATATCTTGCTCTCTCTCTTCTTCTGGCACCCCCATAATTCGGATGTTGGTATGCTTGAGGTTGTCTGAGAGGCTCCTTTCACTATCTTCATATTTTTGGATTCTTTTTTCTTTTCCAGTTGGGTGTTTTTTGCTTCTTCGTATTTCAAATCTTTGACTTGATTCTTGGGATCCTCTAGTCTTCTGTTGGATCTCTGTATATTATTCTTTATTTCAGTCAGTGTATGCTTAATTTCTAGTTGGTCCTTTTTCATATCCTTGAGGGTCTCACTAAATTTCTCGGATGTTTCTAGAAGATTCTTGAGTAACCTTATAACCGTGGTTTTGAACTCTATATCCAGTATTTTGCTTTCATCCATTTCTTTCATTTGTGACTTGTTTCTTTGTCTCCACATTTTGGCTGCTTCCCTGTGTTTGTTTCTATGTACTGGGTAGCTGTTAAGTCTCCTTGAGTTGTTAGAGTGGCCTTGTGTGGTTGGTGTCCTATAGGGCCCAGTGGCTCAGCTTCCCCAGTCACCTGAGTTGGACGCTCTTGATGCACTGCTTTGTGGGCTGTGTGCACAGTCTGGTTGTAGTTAACCCTTGATTGCTGTTGGTATCACTGGGAGGAATTGATCTCAAGGCCAGTTGGCTGTGATGACCAGCTGTGTCTACACTGGAAGAACTATTGCACAGGAGACACCCTTATGGGGCAGGACCTGCTTCAGTGGGGCTTAGGTGTTCATTGAGTCTGCCCGGTGATTGTGTCTCTTATGGATCTGAGGAGTTGTAATCTGGATGGTCTCACTCTGACCACTGGGTACACTGGCTCTTGGATCTCCAAGGAGGTATAAGGTCAGCCACTGTCTGGGGCTGCCCAGCAGGAGCTACAGAGACATCTGCAGATTCCTCCTCTTTGTATGGGGTTTGGAAGTGCCCAGACGAGGCCCAGCTGTGAAGCAAGGCAGGCTGCTGCTGCTGGGCCTTAGGCCTTCTTTTGGAAGCTCTGGGTCTCTCTGACCCAGCTGCAGTTTGACAGGTTTTAGGTGAAAGGACAGGCCATTCAAATGCAAAAGCTGATGCACACAGCTTGGGTGGGATTGTAAATTGGGTGGGGTGGGGACTCTAGGAATCACCAGGGTGGAGCAAACAGCTATGGCTGCCAGTCAGCCCTGAACCGGAGAAGTCCCTGGTTCTCCGCGTCCCATGCCCCCGTGCAGGAACAATGATTGCTGCGAGCACCTCTGAGAGAAAGCCGCCTTCGCGTTCCTGTCCCGATGCCAGACAGTCCAGTTTCTCCCCATATGTGCCTGGGTCCCCCAGAGTCTCGCCCGGAACTGGAGTTCAGAGCAAGCGGGAGCTTGCATCGCCCTCCCGGTTAAAAGAGCACCACATCCAGGTGCCAGCACTTTCCGCACCTCTGCACCTCCTACCAGTCTCAGTGCGCCTTCTTCACCTCTAGTTGTGGGACTTCCACTCAGCGAGGCTTCCCGCGGTTCTGGGCGGTAGTTGTTCTGCCGTTTAGTTGTGGTGTTGATGTGGTTGTGAGAGGCAGCAAATACAGGTGCTGACCTATGCTGCCATCTTGGTTCTCTTCTCTTTTAAACTTTTTTTTACTGTTTCACTTCATTACTGCTGTGTCTGTGCTCCATGTGAGTGACGTAGGTGCTTATGTAGGTGGGTTCCAACTTACGGCGAAAATCACATTGCATCGCACCATAAGAACGGATCTCTGACGTCACCTGAGAACTTACTGTATATGGATTGTAAGTTTAGTGGCCAGTGAAATATCATTTAGGATCTAATAATAATTATGCTAATTTTTCCTGAAGAGGTTGCCTTTTATATTCAGAGTGGACAAAGGCTATAGAAATGAGGATATGCATTTATAATAAACTACCATTTAGTGAGCCTTACCATGTGCTAGACACAATAGCTGAATGAAGTGGCATTTTTATTTCTATATTTTACGTATACGGAGAGTAGATGACTAGGCCCAAATCACAGAAGCTATAGATTGTTAGAGAGATTCAAACCTAGGATTTGGGGACACCAGACTTTAAGCTATGCTCATGGTTTCCAGGCCTGACTGCACACGTGCATCTCCTGGAGAGCTCTGACAGATACAGATACACACAGCCGTCCTTCTTGGTTGTAGGCAATTCTGAGTCTCCCAGGTAGGGTAGGAGCACTGCCATTTTTTTTATTAAACATATTTTTATTGATTTCAGAGAGAAAGGGAGAGGGGAGAGAGATAGAAACACCAATGATGAGAGAGAATCATTGATAGGCCGCTTCCTGCACACCCCACACTGGGGATTAAGCTTGCAACCTGGACATGTGCCCTGAATGGGAATCGAACCCTGACCTCCTGGTTCACAGGTTGATGCTCAACCACTGAGCTACACTGGCTGGGCAAAGGAGCACTGGCATTTTTAACCTGCCTGCATATCCAGACCAACCAGCACCAGTGCAGCTGCAAGTCAGCCCACTGGGAGCAGTAGGGAGGCGACAGTACTCCCCACCTCCGCTCTCACAATCAGTGCTCATTCATACAGTTTTTATAGGTCACTTTTTATTTGTGCCAAGCATCACCTGTCTGATTTCATTTGTGAAGTTACATGAGCTTTTTAATTGAGGCGTCAAGCTAATAAGCACCTACTTGCTCATTGCCTGGAGGTTTTGTTTTTCTTAAAGAAGCACACTTATGTGTGGGCCAGTAGGAAGTAGTGCTCCGGTTTGTAGCAGAGAGCTGGTCCATGACCACAGCAGCAGCTCAAGACCCGTGGCGAGTGGTCACTGAATACGTACCATGTGGAGGGTCCCGGTTGCACCCAGTGAGTGCTGGAGCCGGACGCGAGCCCAGGACTGGCTGCAAGGCCATGCGCTTAGCAGTACACATCCTGCCTCCTGCAGTAGGGTCACTGCACCCACTGGAACGTCTACAGGCCTGGCCAGGAATGTGGCGCTTGCGGGAGAAAGAGGGCAGGTGGCCCTGAAGAGTGAGAAACGATGGGCACTGTGTAAACTGAGCCGGCCCGGTGCTGTCATGTGGGCACTGTGGGCCCAGCGTGGACAGACCCCCATATGTCAAACAGAACAAAAAGATCCAGATTTTCGTGTGAAATCTTCTAACTTTTAAATGCTGGCCCCTAAGTAAAAAACTATTTAAAGCACCGCATGGAACATTTAGAGGCAGAATACCTATTGATTGGTGATGTTTTAAGTTGAAGAAAAGTTGAGATTTTCAAATTTTGATGGCTTCAGTGTTCTCAAAAGGAGAAGGCAAGGTCTTTGAATATGATTGGTCAGCATGATGTTGCCAGAGGTTTAAAAACAGTGGGGAAGCTCCAAACCCCATGTTTTATGGGGGGAAATACAATGGTGAGCAACATTAGGGGTCCCAGGAAACATCAAATAACAGATATTTGAGTGAGACTAGCCAGGTCAATTTTATGAATTTTTCCTGATTTTTCTATCAGTGTCATTCAGTATAGGTCAAGAGGAAAAATGGACAAAAGAATGTGTTGAATGCACTGGTTTTTATGTTTACACTAGAGGCCCAATGCACGAAATTCGTGCAAGAATAGGCCTTCCTTCTCCTGGCTGCCGTCACTGGCTTCCCTCTGGGACCTGGGACCCAGGACCCGGGCTTCCCTTGCAGCCCCAGCTTCGTCTGGAAGGTCGTCCAGAAGGACATCCAGTCTAATTAGCATATTACACTTTTATTATTATAGATAAATGGCTATCTGGCTTTATAGTCTTTTCTCGAATATTTTCAAGTTTTTCTCAGTGTAGAGGTAGTTGTGGGTAATATTATATATAACCTTAAATATAAGTGTTCTGACCATTTTAATAAAAAATACATGATGAAAAAGATGAACTTGATTCTATTTCTACTATTTTTTTTTCTTAACAAAAATATTGCAATTTGGTTTTAGTTCTTGTTACGGTTTCCTAATACTTTTAGAACTTTTTGTTTTAGAAAACATTAAAATTGAAATGTTAACTTATTCTAAAGATAACTTTTCCTGTAAAATGATGATTTTTGTAGATTTGTCAGCAAATGATAGAGAATAATAGTTTATAACTACACCCTCATGCATGCTCTTTCGCCTTTGTTGGATGTTGTTACAGTTTTCTGAGTTTCCAGATCCCATGTGGGGCTCCGATTATGTGCAGCTGACCCGGTTGCCCGCTGCTTCCGAGCCGAAGTGCAGCGCTGTGTCCTGGGCCGAGCTCGAGGCCATGGACTTACCCTCCTTCGAACCTGCCTTCCTGGTCCTCTGCCGGGTCCTCCTGAATGTCATCCACGAATGCCTCAAGCTGAGATTGGAGCAGAGACCTGCGGGAGAGCCGTCTCTCTTGAGTATTAAGCAGGTTTGTTTCAGAGACTGTTTAAAAACATCTCGCAATCATTATATTCCTCCACAGGCTTATGATTTTTATTTTGAGGATTTTTTCCATAATTGTTGTAAACAGTGAAAAATGAGTAGTGTTTTCAAAGCTGCTCTTTTTAGGGTGATTGAAATGTTCTCTACATGCAGTCCTCAAATACAGGATTGTGGTGCAGCCTTCCTGTTATTCACTTCCTTGTCAAAAAGGATATAAAAGTAGGATGATGATATGACCTATATCCTATTAATATCAGTCTTTAAAGACTGGAAACTTAAAATTAGATATTTTAAGCTCTTTAAATTTATTTTTTTCATTCCTTTTAAGCTACATGTAAACATCTAATTTCCTCAGGTTAATCTTGGGTTTGTTTGTGGATTATTATAGTTTTTTGATGGCGAACGCCATAAACCCCTGTAGGTAAATTATGCTAAACTATTACAAAGGTCCCCATGCTCTGTGGTAAGTACATTTGAATCTTTATTATGATTAAAAGGGATGAGATTTTTCTCTTCTATACCTTGTCTTATAATGTAAAGTAGTAGAAAAATACATCTTTCTATGGGTTTTATTTTCTATGTAAATTTCTTTGTAGGAGGGTATATTTTAGCAAATCAGTTTTTGTTTATGTGACATTTTCGCTCTGCACCCATACTTTATTTTTACTGTTTTGTTCTCATCCAATTGAGACTAAGATATTGTGTAAGAATCTGGAAAATATCTTAGGTTTTTCAGAGGTAAGGATTCGTTTGGGGAGCGGGTGTTGGAGTTCTTTGAGGATTTAAGTAGGAACTGAAAATCGATACCTAGCCTGGTCAGGATGTGTGAGATGACGGAGCTGCGACTGTCCCCACAGCTGGTCCGAGAGTGTAAGGAGGTGCTGAAGGGCGGCCTTCTGATGAAGCAGTACTACCAGTTCATGCTGCATGGCGTCCGGCACGGCCTGGAGAAGGCCGACTGCAACATGGACGCCTTCGAGGAGGACCTGCAGGAGATGCTGATGGTGAGGCGCGGGGGCGTGTCCCCCAGGTCTGTCTGGCTGTGTGTGTGAGGGCTATTTTTTAACCGATTGTTTTATAGCCTATTCTAGTTCACTGTTTCATTGTGGGTCTATAGCAGATAACCCCGAAATAGAATCATAGCCTGGTCGTATTTTATTGAGCCATCTGTCATCAGCTGTATCTCTAGTACCTCGGATGCGCGAGGGACCTTGCCCGGCTCTGGGTATACAGTAACGAGTCCTACAAAACTCAGTCTGAAGAATTGGGCAAAAGTTGATATTCCTCCCTGAGTAGGAAGTGCTGAGGTAGCCTTTTGCCGAGATGCCAGGAGGGTTAGGGATGGGACACCTACACTGGACGGGCGCCTCAGGAGCGTCTTACGGTGAGGCAGCCGAGTCTTGAGGAGTCAGGAGTTACGTGAGGAACCTGGCACATGCACAGGATTGTAAACAACGTGAGCAGACTTACTTGTATTTCTTTCCAAAAAGAGCCCCCAGTCTCCTCACATGCATTGTACGTACCTGTGCTTTCTAACCGCTGGACTTTTGCTCATATTATTTCTTCCTGCTCAAAACGTCCCTTCTCTTTATTTTCCCACCTGAGACTTACTTTCAAGTTTTATTTTTTTCTAGAAAGCTTACTTGACAGCTTTAACCTTTAGTGGGCTTTATCTAAACCTTCTTTGAACTCTCAGCAGTTATAATTACAACTGTACTACTTAATACATAATGACATAGCAGGTCTCTGTTCTCAGGTTCCCCTAATTAGACTGAAAGCTTTACAAGCCACGGGCTATGCCTTGAAGTTCTTTTGTCTTCCGTAATGTCTGGTAGAGTCTTAATGTGCAGTAAATACATGTTAGATTCAATAGAGAGAGAGAGACACAGCTGATTGCATAATATGACAGGTTGATGAAATAATATAGAAAACAGCCTCGCTGGCAGGTATATTGTTTTTGCAATGCTTTCATCCTTGCTTGATGCCTCACTGCTGCCTCAGGGTGGCTCAGCACGTCCAGCTACCACCCCCTTTCTAGGCTGGGAGAAAAGAGAAGGGTAGACGGGAAAGTGTGCTCGCAGCCAAGTCCAGAGCAGGCGCTCCTGGAAGCCCTGCCCGACAGCTGCCCTGGTCCGGCTGGCCAGGCTGGGTGCAGAGCCTCTTCCCTGCAGTGCAGGCTGGGCTTCCGCACACTCAGCCGCCAGCCTCTTGCGTGGAAGGCGCGCGGGAAGACGTGACTGGGAAGGGGACTGGCCACATCCGCCGTGTTACGGAAATAATTTTGATTTTGAAATTGTTTCCTGGTTGTTTGGGAGAATACATAAAAGACCAGTACGTCTAAAATGTGGCTATGTTTTAAAGTACTGTGCTAGTCTATTTCTTATGTCGGAAACATCTTTATCATTGAAAATTTATGGTATAAAGCCATAAGCAAACTAATTCTTCTCTCTCTGTGGATGACTAAACAGAAGTTTAAAAAGAGAAAATGTGCTTTGCTTTGCCTAGGATTTAGTTGGAGCTTTGCTACTAATGATCTGTGTAAGGCACAATTTCCCTTCGTTTCTCTCCATCGTCTCACAGATGAAGAACTAGCAATTACCATGTTTTTAAAATTGTGCCCCAAAGAGTGCTAGATGCGTAAGTGCAGGGGCATGTTTTCAGAACTGGGGAAGCCCAAACCAAATCAGTGTTTTTAGGAGGAAGGAAGGAAGGAGAGAGTGGCCTTTGGATTGGCTGTCAGATTATGTTTACTTGAAACTCATCAAAAACAGCAAAAGGAAGGAAGAGTAAAGAGAAACGTTTCATGTTCAGTAAAGGAGGGCCAGACACTCACAGTTAGTGTTCCCAGAGTAGCGACATTCAGCCTTTCCATCTCATGGCACAGAACTAATTACTAAAATTCCACGGCACACCAAAGGCTGTGTTATATTTTTTGCTGATCTAACAAAATATAATAGGTATAATTTTGGTTCATTCACACTGGATGGCTATTGTTGTGTTGGCTGTTGTTATTTATTTATTTTTTTTGACAGTCTTAAGGGAGAATAGGTTAGTGCCCCTGTCTCAATAATCAGGTATTGCATGTTTAAAAATTCTTGTGGCACACGGTTGACAATCACTGTTCTAGAAATCTCAGGGGCAAGCAAAGGAGCAGAGAGGGAGCTCCTGGGAGCTGCTCGCTTTCCGTGCTCATTTGGAGAGGATGGTGGTAGACCCATGCTTGCAGGTTCCACACACACAGCTGGGCCCAGGACTGGAGACTGATGGCCACAGCGTGGATGGAGGAGGGCCCAGAGCACCCAAGATTCAACAGAAGACACGGCTCTCGAGATGAAGAAAAGACCTGAAACTTGCCTACTGACAGTTGTGATGGTCTCAGAAAACATTCGCTCCAGTGAGCTGAAGCCGTAACCTGATGAAAATACAGGAATCCAAGACTAGAGGAGGCATCCTGTAAACACCCAGCAAAGACCGTCGTCATCAGGGCGGGAGGAGGGGACAGCAGGTTGGGCTGGCATCAGATTTCTTCATCCGGGCAACAGCGCAGGGCAGTGCAGTGGTGTCGGACAGTTCTCAGGGAGAGAGCGTGTGACCCAGATATGTTCTACGCAGTCAACGTACCCTTTCATAAGAGGATCGGTAGGCGGTGATTTTTTTGTAATAGACAATTGTGAACCCGTCTTGAGAAAAACTCCTTGATAGTAAAACCCTACTAAGCAACAGGTAAGTCAAAATAAGAATTTAGGGATGGAAAAGCTTAATAGACTTATGTGACCATAAACCCCACTTCAGAAAAATTGGGTATTTTAGTTATAGATCATAATTTATATGTCATAAGCCTTGAAAAATTATAGCACAAAAATCTGGATATTGGGAAGGGATGGTGAGAAGTGTGCTCATTTCCTGTCAACACGTGAGCTGCTGTCTGAAGCTAAACAAGTGAAGATCCCGCCTCCTGCAGGAGGCGTGTCCGCAGGATATTAATCATAACATTGCTGGTTGCTATTCTTTTTAATTTTTAAAACTTGATTGTACTTTTTTCTGCATTGTGAATATTTTAGTCGTTTTCTGCGTAATTTGAAGGGATTGTGGATACAGTGTTACACTGTGAGGGCTGAGCTACACCATTTAAGAGAAGTCCTCACTGGCAGCACAGTGCCGTGCCCAGCGGCCCTCTCCCGTGGCTCTCTGATGCGTAGCTTTCATGTTGACAGTTGAACATCGTGAGTTGCCAAAGTCTGTTCTCAAATACCACCCTTTACATTTTTGTATTTTAAGGTATATTTTGATTACATGAGAAGCTGGATCCAAATGCTACAGCAGTTACCTCAAGCATCCCACAGTTTAAAAAATCTGTTAGAAGAAGAATGGAATTTCACCAAAGAAATAACCCATTACATCCGGGGAGGAGAGGCCCAGGCTGGGAAACTTTTCTGGTAGGAACCCTGGTGCTCCCGAGGGCACCTGTCTGCCTTCCTCACTCCCACTCCCAGTCTGCTGCCCAGTTCCCTTCTGTGCCCTTGAGCGTTGAGTTCCTATCTGTGTGCCCCTCTCCCAAGCTCGTTAGCCCTGAAGCAGTGGTTCTCACCAAGGTGCTTGCCCGTCCCCACCCCCACCCCTCGGGGACAGTTGGCAATGTCTGGAAGCAGCTTTGATTGTAGGACTGGGAGGTCCCACTGACATCTAGTGAGCAGAGGCCCGGACGCTGCCAGACATCCCGCGGTGGCAGGACGGCCCCCGGAACCAAAGTTATTCTCCCCAAGTGTCAGTCTCGCGGTGGAGAAGTCCTGCCTTGGGTTCACGTGACCAGGAGCAGAATCTCAGCCTCTGAGGGGGCCTGTGCGCCTGTGCGGCAGTCCTCGGGATGCTGGGCCGAGGAAGGACGCACCCCCAGCACTGCTTTGGGACTGTCACGCTGATGGCGGAATCCCTGCGAAAGGGGCATACGGTGGAGGGTTAGAAATGTAGACAGTAAGCCATCGGGGGAGTGGTCCCTGGTCTGTTGTTGTAGAAAGTGAATGTGTCTTGAGTGCAGGTACCTGATGCGGATTCGGCGCATCAGTGGCCTGTGCTCACCACTGAGGTTCAGCCCTCCCTGGGCTCCAGGCTGCTGCTGTCGGGGGCTGCCTCGCTCAGCTGCTCAGCAGCCATGTCACTGCTGTCTCCTTCCTGAGGGCCTTTGCACCAGCTCCTCGGCCTTCCCTCCTGGGCCTTCCCTCCCTCAGTCTTCCCTCCCTGGGCCCACCGCCTCCATCTGTGCTCGGTATCTCGGAATCTGGCACGCACACCTCTCCCCTAACCTCCAGTTTGTATCAGGTCTTCTCTGTGTTGTGTGTGAGCAGTGAGCATGCTCCGTCTCAGTTCTCCAGTCCCTCAGCTGTGGGCCCCCTCTGTCGGGTGCTGTCCTGTGCAGATGGGCTCCCCTCGACAGCCTAAGGACACACTCCCTGCCATGGTCGCCGTCTCGCCATCCTCCCTCTCTCCTGTCATTCATTGCTTCTGTTTGCGTTATGTTTCCAGCCTCCAGTTTGTATCAGGTCTTCTCTGTGTTGTGTGTGAGCAGTGAGCATGCTCCGTCTCAGTTCTCCAGTCCCTCAGCTGTGGGCCCCCTCTGTCGGGTGCTGTCCTGTGCAGATGGGCTCCCCTCGACAGCCTAAGGACACACTCCCTGCCATGGTCGCCGTCTCGCCATCCTCCCTCTCTCCTGTCATTCATTGCTTCTGTTTGCGTTATGTTTCCAGGCTGTCAAGCCCAGCTGAAGAAATTTTCTGAAAGGGTTACTGTTGCGTGTCACAGCCAGCCCATGCTGACTTCCCTGTGTGTGCCCTCATTCCCTGCAGTGCTTTTGTCTTTATCTTTCACTTGACCTTGAAACTGCAGCGCAGCCTCTGGCCCTGCGCTCACGGTGTGCCTCCCGAGAAGCTCCGGGCCCTGCATTGCCCATGGGCCTGCCCCTCGGACTGTCGTGATCCTGGTTCTGATGCATCCCTTATGTTAGCACGGCCTCTGCTTCATGTGCTGGGTCTCCCAGCCCTGACTTCTCTCATCTCTCACATGCCCCTCACCCATGTGGCCGTGCCACAGGAGAGGCCCAGACCCTACCCTGCTCACGGCTCCCCCGTTCCGCTCAGCTCGGGCCTGATGTTTCCGGTTGCGTTGTTGCCGCAGCTCGGAGCTCTCTAGTCTCTGCTGCCCCCCTTCACCCCTTGTAGTTCCCTCAACACCACAGAGTGCCTTGTTAAGTGTGCGTCCGGCCGTTTTCTCCGGTGGCTCCCCTCTTCCTCAGTAAAGGGAGAGCAGGTGCTTGCGGTGGCCAGTGAGGCCTGCCAGTCTCTTTTCGTTCAGCCGCCTCCTCCTGATGGGCCTACTGTGCAACGCAGTGCTCCCTCCCTGCCTCGCTCAGGCCCCGCAGGCTCCACGTCCCACCTCAGCTCTAATGATAAATAATTTTATCATTTTGGACATTTGTTTAAGAGAAAAATAACATTTGTGAATAATTACATAGCTACTACGAAAGTAACTTAAAATTTTAAGGTTTATAACGAAAACCATGGTAATAGAACAAAGGTAGATACATGCCATAATCAGTGTTTACACGTTTTCACATTAATCATGAGTTTCTATTGGAAAACTCCCGGTCGTTTTTCTAAATGGTTGAAACACGAGCTGGAACATGACCTCTCAGTCCCTCGTCTAGGAGCTGTGGTGCAATGAGCACGGTCTTCCCGGGCTGACTCTTGTTGCTCTTCGTCCTCAGCGACATTGCAGGGATGCTGCTGAAGTCCACGGGCAGCTTCCTGGAGGTCGGCCTGCAGGAGAGCTGTGCGGAGTTCTGGACCAGTGCCGATGACAGCAGTGCTTCGGATGAAATCAGGTGATGAAATCCGTCCAAATTGTTTTGCACTTTCTGAACTTGGTAGTAGACCTAGCAGGGTTGACTTCTATGCTGTCTTTCATATGGTCTCTAGGGATGAGTCTGTGCCATTTCCTTTAGAAGTGAGTTCATGTAGCCTGGTAAAATGGTGTCCTTGGGGGAAGGGATAGGTAGTGTCAGTGGGCGAAAATGAGTAGAGCGGAACCCCCCCGTGTTCTGTAATGTCCTCAGCTCAGGGAGGGTGCCCCTGTGGCCGTCCTTTAGCACCTTTCATCGACACTTGCTGCGTTGGTATTGTTTTCATGCTCAGCGTATCCCTTCTGTGGAACTTGAAGCTGAAGTGGGTGAATCGTGGCTCACTCACCTATTGCATTTCTTCAGTTCCATGCAGGTGGGATTTAGGCTGAATCATGTAAAATCGCTGTTTTATGGCCTGTACATCAGCCATGTAGCCATTGTGCAGCCAGCGATCAGTCAGCGGTGCGCTAGGACACACCCTCCGGCAGTGCTGGGCCGAGTGGCTTCTGTAGAGCTGAACTGTGCGCTCACCATCCGGAGTTGGTGCGAAACGCAGTTTGGATTTCAGAACCCTGGGCTGTCCTTATGCCACAGATACACAAAGTAGTGACCACAGGGATTCTCACCCGGAGGAATATTGAGTGGCTGAGAGGTGGGAGAATCCATTTCTAGGGCTTGCAGTTTTGAGAGCTAATAGGGAGGATTAAAACAAAAATGGGAACTCAAGCACTAAGGTGTGAGCTAGTGCAGAGAATGACCCTCTGGTGGTTTTTTAGGGGTGCATCTGAACGTGGTTCAGGTGCAGTGGGCGCTGGGGCTGGCTTGTCGTGGGTCAGAGAGCCGATGGCGATAGACGGTGCATTCTCTTCCCAGTCACCGCTCAGCACCGTGGGGCTGGCAGCCTGAACTCGGCTGTGGTGGGGGTCTTGGTCCATACACAGGAACATTGACAAACACCACATAAGACAGTGTTTTGGGTGAATCCCGTCATTAACCATTTACTGGCTTACCTCTGGATATGTGCCTTTTTTGTGTGCTTTTTAAAAATCCTTACCCAAGGCTATAGGGTTGTTTTATTGATTTTAGAGAGAGAAAGACAGGGGGGAGGACATCGATGTGAGAAACATCAACCCATTGCTTCCTGTATGCGCCCCAACCAGGGATCGAACACTGGACCTTTCAGTGTACGGGACAATGCTCCAAGCAACTGACCCACCCGCCAGGGCTAGATATATGCCTTTTTAGTTAGATGATGAGCTGGGAGTTAAGAGCTTTTCTCAAACTCCAGGAAATTATTGTAATGAAATCTTTAGAAAGTTGAGCTTACTGTTATTTGAAGGTGATGGAGTGTACCCTGCTTACTTAAAGAACACAGTGCTTTCTGGAAAACGGGGGAGAAAGCTCCTGAACATCTGGAATACGTTTCCATTTATAACGCCTCCAGTTGTATGACTGTGGTGTGGAACTTGCTTCATCTTCTCTCTGCATTTCCCCGGCTGTAGCTCCTGTCCCCTCACTCTCTCCATCTCCGCAGGCGGTCTGTGGTGGAGATCAGCCGGGCCCTGAAGGAGCTCTTCCACGAGGCTCGGGAGCGAGCCTCCAAGGCACTCGGCTTTGCTAAAATGCTGAGAAAGGTGAGTTCGCCGTCCTGGCTGGTTACTATTACTTCCTTATTTTTTTTTTACTTTTAAAAAAGCCAGCTCTAAAGAAGTGTCGTTGTGTCTGTGACCCTAGGACCTGGAAATAGCTGCCGAGTTCACCCTTTCAGCCCCCATTAGAGACCTTCTGGAGGTCCTGAAATCAAAGCAGTACGTCAAAGTAAGTAGCACACGTTACATGCCAAAGTAAGTAGTCGTGTGTTGCATGTCAAAGTAGTTGCGTGTTACATGTCAAAGTAGCCGCGTGTTACATGTTAAAGTAAGAAGCACACGTTACATGCCAAAGTAAGTAGTCGCGTGTTACATGTCAAAGTAAGTAGTGTGTTACATGTCAAAGTAAGTAGCCACATGTTACATGCCAAAGTAAGTAGTCGCGTGTCACATGTCAAAGTAAGTAGTGTGTTACATGTCAAAGTAAGTAGCCACGTGTTACATGTCAAAGAAGCACACGTTACATGCCAAAGTAAGTAGTCGTGTGTTACATGTCAAAGTAAGCAGTCGCGTGTTACATGTCAAAGTAAGTAGTTGTGTGTTAATGTCAAAGTAAGTAGTCGCGTGTTACATGTCAAAGTAAGTATTCTCATGGTATTATGTTAAAGTAAGTATTCTCATGGTGTAATTGAAATATTTGTCTTCCTTACTTTACTCCAAAACAGGAAAGCTTTTCTTAAAGGTCCAGAGAGTAAAACTTATAGGCTTTGCCAGCCGCATGTTGACCCCAGTTATAGGACTATTCCATAATCTCCCCCAAATCAAGTTTTTCATACTTGACTTATTGACTTGTCTTACAGATAAAATAATTAAATATTCAATATATTTATTTTATTAAATCACACATATGTATTTAAAATAATGAATATACTATAATATGTTGAATTTAAATTAGTTGTTTTTTACCCTCACAATTCAGACTTTCTACATAAATCTTCGACATCCTGGACATCACTAGAGCCTCTTTTTGAGTTTCCATCTTTTCTCCCCGTTAGGTTCTTTGAGCTCTGACATTTAGAATCTGTGTATGATATTGTTACTAGAAATTTTATTCCCCCCACATGTATATGACTTGTACGGCAGTCACATGTGTGTTTCTTGTTAAAATGATCTTTAAAAGGCTTTTTAGGGTCCCCTCCCCAGGAGTAGCTTGTGAACCTGCACTGACACTTTTGCCTTTTCACTGAGTCAGGTGACGTCCTGTTTCAGACGTCACCTGCACAGACTCAGGCTTCTTCGCCGGCCGCCCGGCCGCCCGCCCGCGGCAGGCTTTGCTGTCTGGGAGCGGCTTTGCTTACTAATGGCGTGACAGACCAGCACTGGTTGAGGCTGTCTCAGGCCAACCTTCCTCCTGAGGAGTCTTTCCTTTGCTGTTGAAACGAAGAAGCTAGAGGCTGCCCTGTCAGTGGACACAGCATGAGGTTCTCCGCCAGTTAGTCACGGCCCCGTCACTGACCTGAGCCGCTTGTCCCCTCGTGGCCCTGGCTCGTGCCTTTCCCACATTGCCTTCCTCCAACCTGCTTGTCTTTTTCTAGTTTGTTTTTTTAAGTAACATTTCTTTAATTTTTGGCATTTCTTAATTCAGGGTTTTTCTTCAAATGGCTAAAATTTAACTTTATTTTTAGAGTTTTGTTGAGGTATAATTGGCATAGAAAAACTGCACCTACCTAGTGTATACACTATGGTGAGTTTGGACACAGGGACGCTGTGCTGCCATCACCACAGTCAAGGTGATCGGGCGGTGGGTGGTCTCTGTTCCAGGTGCAGATTCCTGGCTTAGAGAACTTGCAGGTGTTTGTCCCAGACACTGTCGCCGAGCAGAAGAGTTTTATCCTGGCCTTACTCAACGCCGCCGCGGGAGGAAAGGACTGCTCCAAGGACACGGACTACGTGCTGTTGCTCGACGCCCACCTCCTCCTCACCAAGCACAGCGACCTCGCAGGCAACAGCTGGGCCACGTGGGAGGCGCCGCCTGTGAAAATCGTGCCTCAGGTGGAGACCGTGGAGACCCTGAGAAGCATGCAGGTATGTCCCCTCCCAGGCCTCACACCGCCCGCCGCCTTCCCCTGACTGGAAGCAGTATTTCTTACTGAAGATACTTTTAGGAAAAATGAATCATTAGGTAATTTTGTAGCATTGCTCATACTAAACTATTCCATCAAAATCTATAGGTATGTTAAGTTACACTGGGATACTTGAAATATTTATATCTTTTCTGTTTCAGCCAGGTCATTAGCTCTGTATAGCCATGATCTACAAGGAATTGCCTTACAAGGAATTTGTAGCTCCAGAAGTCCAAGTTCTCCGGGACCTCTGGTTTGCTGGCTGCTTGGTTTTCGTTTTTGTAGTGCAGGCTATCGCCTGCCTACCTAGCAGGGACCCTGTCGTCTATGTAACGTGTTCACTAAAACCATAAGACGCTCCCTCGTGTTCTCCGTATTCAGTGAGGGGCAGTGGTAGTGAGTGTCGTGTGCACCTGGAGCCCAGCCTGAGCAGAGCTGAGTCCCGGCCTCCTGTCCCGTGACTCTGCAGATGGGTTCTTCCTCTGCGCTCCGTCTCCGGGAACGGTGCTCCGTCCACTCAGTTGTTCGAACCAGAGCGGGACAGTTACCATCAATCCACAGCCCTAGTGAGCCCAGAGCACTCCCAGTCAGTGACGTTCCTCCGCATGCCCCATTCCCACGGTCAGGCCTCCTCTCTTTCCTGGACCACGGCAAGGACCCCAACCGCCCTGGAGCTCCTCTGCTTCAGCCCTCACCTCTCCCTACACTGCTGCATTGTTTGCTTTGGTACTTCCAGATGATCATTCTAATACATACATCAGATCACATCACAGATCTACTCGAACTACTTAAAAAATAAAGATAATAAAGTCTGGTTTTTCACTATTTCATACAAGGCCCTGAGCTCATCCCACTTTTATTCTTGCGTTTTCCACCTACAGTGCTGCTCCTACACACACGCACATGCACACGCACACATGCACACGCACACAGCACCAAGAGGGTGGAGTTCCCTGGAGTTCTAGGACATTTCCGGGACATCATATGACACCGTCCCCTGGGATTCTTCACGCTGTGCTGAAGGTCCTGGCCGTCAGTGCCCACTGCAGCCCTTGCTCTTGGGAGCAGCCTTGCTGGACAGCAGCTTCCTCAGCAGATGGCTGCTGGCCCGGGAACCCTGAGGTGGCACTGATTCCCGACGGGGTTGACTGGAACGGGGCAGCAGGAACGGGGCTGCTGTCAGCCTGTGCTTCCTTTCCTCGCAGGTGGACAACCTGCTGCTGGTTGTCATGCAGTCTGCACACCTCCTCATCCAGAGGAAAGCCTTCCAGCAGTCCATTGAGGGGCTCCTGACCCTGCGCCAGGAGCAGACGTCCAGCCAGCCCATCATCGCCAAGGCTCTGCAGCAGCTCAAGGTATGCCCGTCGGCGCGGCCCTAGCCGGTTTATGTATATTTGGGTGTCGCTCTGCAGCACAAGGGGGTGTAATGGAATATTATCCAGCTGTCCTCCCATTTCCCCTCTGCGCAGTCCACACTTCCTCATGGTTAAGCCAAAGGGCTTCTGGATCTTTCCTGGAACTGTAGAAGGGATGGAAATATGAACAGTCACATGACTCATACTGGTCACGTGGTTGATTAGTAGCAAAGGTGATACTGGAATTTAGGTCTCTTCATTCCTAGCCCAGCGTTTTTGCTCCTTAGCGGCATTTACTGGAGGTACTCCAGGTCAGTAATGTATAGTCTAAGAGACTTGCTGACCTCATTTAACAGATCGGTCAGCCAAGATGACTAGACAGAGCCAGTGTGGACGGGCACACAGGCCTCAGAGTTCATCACCAGCCAGAGCCATGCCTGCTCTTATTTCCTGTTTTCACCACTTTCCCTGTCGTACTCCATTTATCACCCTCGTCTTGTCCACCCTTCTCCCCAGGCCACCAGCTATGTCCTCTCCGTAGGCTGAGGCTTGGCTTCTGGTAGAAGCGGCACTAAGATGACAAGGAGTTCGATAAGCATGCGTTTCTCTCCAGCCCGCCCCGCCTGCCTCATCTTCCTCATCCCTCTGTGAACACCCCCTTCAGACGGTCACCCCACTCTAATGCCAGGGCAGGGCTTTGTCTTTTCTTGTGGTTTGAGTCAGTGAGAGTGTAAAACTACATAAGACACTAATTATTCTTGAGCTGAAGGGATTCGTAGCCTAAGGACTGGAGCTGCCACACTGACCACAGAGGAGGAAGAGTCAGGCTCGTAGCATCTGGAAAGAGCTGGCACGGAGGCCTTCCGGCTTGGGGGCTTTCAGAAACTGCACGTTGAGAGGGCTCCCAGAAGGAGCGCGCGGGCACCGGTCTGTGGGCCAGGCTGCGGGGTGCTCACTGGATGTCAGAGTCGGGTGTGTCTGCTCGGCTGGCTCCTGGTACTTGCAGCGGGAGGCAGTGGCGCTGAGGCTGGGCAGGTCAGGCTGGGGAGAGAGCCTCGTTTTATTTTCTAAGCCTCGGGGAGTTGTTAGGATTTAGGAGGCAGAATTTGGGGAAGGGGATGGTCTGGAGACCATGTGTACATAGGGGTGTGTTTCAAGGTGAGTGGGACGGGAGCCCAATTTGGAGCACTATGGTCGTGTTGCTTAACGAGACAACAAGGCTTGAACTGTTAATGTTCTGGGTCTGTAATTGTTTGGGGAGCTCTCCTGTGCGCTGTGGGATGTTTAGCAGTATCCCTGACCTCTACCCAATAGATGCCAGTAGATTTTACTCCCCCTCCAGTTGTGACAACCAAAAATATCCCTAGCCATTGCCAGTGTTGCGTGGGGGGAGGATAAAATCTAGTTGAGAACCCTGAACTAGAGTGCAGGGGGGTGAGACGGATGGATGACTTGGTAACATTGTGGAGGTCGTCTAGAAATACACTGGGAGTTCACTCTGGAATTTGAGCAACCACCCAGGGGAAAACAACTGGCGGTTGACATGTAGAAATATTGATGCTGTAAGCATCTGTTCCAAGGCCACATTGTCATTAGACGTGACCATTTTAAATGGGTATGTCCCTCTTACATTTCATAAGCTATTGAAGAACACTTAATACAGATAAAAATGAAAGTCATGTAATTTCCTCTATTTTTGGTCAGTCCTTTTGACTAACCAAAAAAATGTGGCTGAGAAATATTGCACTGGTTTATGTCTGTGATGATGAAAGAAATCTTCCACTAAAATACATAAGTATTGTGTGATTTGCTTCTTTTTGGATTAATTATGGTTTGGGACTCTTTAGAATGATGCATTAGAACTTTGCAACAGAATAAGTGATGCCATTGACCGAGTGGACCACATGTTCACTTCAGAATTTGATGCTGAAGTCGACGAATCGGAATCTGTCACGCTGCAGCAGTACCACCGAGAGGCCATGATTCAGGGCTACAATTTTGGGTTCGAGGTAGGTACAGAGTAAGAAAAAAAACAGTGCAACTCGGCAATTGCTTTGTAACTTATAGGAAGTGTCATGAGTCTTGTATGCAAATCTGATTATTGATTGTAATCACAACTTAATCAAGAAGGTCTTCTTACGCCATTGCTAAATATTGGAAATATTGGTTTACTTTTAAACTGTCAGATAGTTGCCCAGTTTTTATTTTATGTGAACAGCTATCTACTTACATTTAAAAACCTTCTTTTAAGAGTTGTTTAATATCATAAGAGCACATTCTTAATTTAAACTATGAGTAACACATTTGTGAAACTGCATTAAGGCGTTATTTTCTAACTCTCCATGCTGTAAATTTTCATTGGATTTTTTTTTTAAACTTATTTACTAGAGGCCCAATGCACAAAATTCGTGCAAGAATAGGCCTTCCTTCCCCCGGCTGCTGGCACCAGCTTCCCTCTGGCACCCAGGACCCAGGCTTCCCTCGCAGCCTTGGCTTTGTCCGGAAGGACGTCTGGTCTAATTAGCATATTATGCTTTTATTATTATAGATTTTTAAAATATTTTGATTTCAGAGAGGAAGGGAGAGGGAGAGAGAGAGAGAAAGAGAAACATCCATGATGAGAGAGAATCATTGATCGGCTGCCTCCTGCACATCGCCTTCTGGGGATTGAGCCCGCAACCCGGGCATGTGCCTTTGCCTGGAATCGAACCCAGGACCCTTCAGTCTGCAGGCCAGTGCTCTATCCATTAAGCCAAACCAGCTAAGGCTGGATTTTTGTTTTTAGAAAAAAGTCATTTTAAACAGATATGGTATTAGAGTGTTTAGGTATTTGTATAATCATTTTCTTCTTAACTTTGATGTAAATGAAATCTTACAGTATCATAAAGAAGTTGTTCGTCTGATGTCTGGAGAATTTAGACAGAAGATTGGAGACAAATATATAAGCTTTGCCCGGAAATGGATGAATTATGTCCTGACTAAGTGTGAGAGTGGGAGAGGCACCAGACCCAGGTAAGGACCAGGTGGGATGTGTCCATCATGAGTTGTGTGGGATTGGTGGTACTTCCTCCTTGTATTTCATATGGGACTCTGAGAAGAGAACACAAAAGGGAGCATTTTGAACTCTGCTGTGATCAGTTGTGTGTGTGTCTATATTTTTGTCTGTTTTTTATTGTTCCCAAATGAGTTTTCTTTAAGGGAGTCCACATTCTCCTTGGACAGGCCTTCCTGATTGCTGATCTCTCCTCCCTCATGAAAGTTAAGCCGGTTATTAGAAAAAATGGAAAACAAATTGGTAACCAGTGACTTTGCTAAGAAGCCATATTGTCTTTCTTTCCCAAAACATGCTGTAAACATACTCAGTCCCTGGCATTTATATAAAGACAGAAAATGTGTTTTGTCCTAGATAGTAATTTTCCAGTTACATCACTTTTCAGTGTTGTATAGACTAAAACTGCTATAGCATTTTCTTGGTTCTTTTGTGATTATTGACACTTTTCATTGCAGGTGGGCAACTCAAGGTTTTGACTTTCTGCAAGCCATTGAACCTGCCTTCATTTCAGCTTTACCAGAAGATGACTTCTTGGTATGGACTATTCTAAAGTTTTTTCTGTTAAAAAACAAACAAGTTGATTACTGTCTATTCTTGATTGTGTGTTTTTTCATATTTAATAGTGATTTTAAAATATGTTTAACATAATTGTAATGAGAAAGCTGAGAACGGAGTCGTTAGAGCGCTGAGTCGTTAGTCGCTGCTCAGCAGCAGGACCCCAGTGTGGCTCAGCAGCCACGCCAGCAGGTTTGCAACTGGCGCTTCTAAGCATTTGTCAGGTTCGTATTTACTGACTGCTGACCTAGTTGCTGCTTTTTAGCAGTTTAATGAAGAACAAGGATTAGCTATTTCATTTCACTGTGTGTCATTTGAGAGCATGATATCAAATGTTAAATATTATCACTGTTATTCCGATAAATTCCATCAGATTAAAAAGATGTTCAAAATATAAATTTATTTAACTCCAAATAGTGGAGATGATTGCAGGTCCTCACTTGTGCACATCATTATTAGGGGCGCTGAGTGCACATCTGCTTTACTAATGAAAAGGGAATTGTATGACATTTTAAATTATGTACAGTATGTCGTTAATTCTTGTTCATACCCATTTTATTTTAAACTAACGTTGAGAACATTTACTAAGGATAGCATGTTCTTTTAAATATACCTAAAGCTTAATTTGTGCTAATTATCTAAGTGAGAGAGTATTCATTCTTTCTTCTCCTTTCCCATTTCCTGTGGGTGCTAGAGTTTACAAGCCTTGATGAACGAATGCATTGGCCACGTGATAGGAAAGCCGCACAGTCCTGTTACAGGTTTGTACCTTGGTAAGACAGCAGCTGCAGCGTTAATGCTCCACCCACTGGCTCCAGCGAGCGCCTCCCTCGTCATTGCCCTCCTTTCCCGTGGTTAGAGCATCTTTTTTTTTTCAAAAATATTTTTAAATTGATTTTAGAGAGGAAGGGAGAGGAAGAGAGAGAAATATCAGTGATGAGAGAGAATCATTGATTGGCTGCCTCCTGCACGCTCCCTACTGGGGATGAGCCCACAGCCCAGGCATGTGCCCTTGACCAGAATTGAACCCGGGACTCTTCAGTCCGCAGGCCGATGCTCTATCCACTGAGCACACCGGCCATGGCTAGAGCGTCTTTAAGAATATTCAGCAAAGGGACAACGAAAGTCAGAGGAGTGACGTGTGCGCGTAGAGAACCCCCAGTGAGCGAGCGGTCTCCATCCGGCAGGAAGAGGAGCGTGTCAGCACAGGTGTCAGGGCTTGCCCGCAGCACTGCTTTTGCTCACCAGCACCCCCATCTGCTCTCCCCGGAAGTCTTTTCTCTGGGAGGAGAGACTTGGAGGGAGGGTCTTTGGAGGCGAAGAGCCTTTCCTGTGGAGGTGGGCGAGTGTCAGGGGCCTGCCCGCCTTCGTTGTTAGAGGTTTTCTTCTCCACCACTTCCTACGCACCCTTTTCCTGCTAATCTAGTCCGTTCCTATTGGTTTTACTGGAAAAAAAATCAAGTTATCCTATAATATACTTTAATTACAGTTAATATACAGCTTTACAATGTATGTTGAAGTTTTAAAATAAGTCTCAGAAAAGTTTGTGTTTAACCCCAGTCAGTCTTAAGATAGTAAATAAGAGCAAAACTATTTATATGTAATAAATACCCAAATAGGAAAACTTAGAAATTTTAAACAATTTGTTACACAAAATAAAGTAACTCATAAATGGTAACTTTATTGAGCAGCAGCTGTATCTCAAAGGGTATTTGCTTTCTCCCAAGGCTGCTATGAAATAGTTATCATTTACTATTTGAATATTTTATATAAAACATACTATATTCTTATAAAACTTTGGTTAAGCATATTATCATAAATGATTTCATGGTCTCCTAAATTATTTCTCTAAGAATACATGACCAATAATTCAGTAAAAATTACATCTCTAAAATATTTTATTATATAAGGAGTCATTTTCATTGTAGAAAATTACAATGTAGAAAACGTATGTAACAAATGTAGAAAATGTACATGTAGGAAAATGTTTAATGTAGAAAGATAGTACAAATCCTCAGGCAATCGCTCTTAACGTGTGAGTAGGAAAATGTTTAATGTAGAAAGATAGTACAAATCCTCAGGCAATCGCTGTTAACGTGTGAGTCACTAATGGTTCACTCTGTCCTCGCAGCCACGGGGGAATGGTGGGGGCTCCTAGCTCCTGTGGGGTCCAGGTGTCCTCTGTCCTCGCAGCCACGGGGGAATGGTGGGGCGGCCCTGCCTGAGAGCCAGATTCCTCGCAGCCCCATGCCCTGGGCTGCTCATTCCCCCGGGAGCCTCCCCTTCTAGTGCCTAAAAGTGGATGCTGACGAGGACTCGGTGCGATGAGACACTGTCAATGGGAGTGTTCTACACGAGGCCGCAGTCACTGGTTTTAGGTTCTTTTATTCTTAGAAATTAATGAAAGTGAGAACACATGGGCTGTCATGTTCGTTGTTGTCGCTTTCTTATCCCCCTTCCCCCTCCGGCCTACCCATGTAGCTTAATGGTAGCAACCTGGTACGTAACCTTCCTCATTTCTGCGCACTCACATATTTAATTGCACAGCGTGTTCTACCGTACCTTTCTGCTCATAACATCACACGGCATTTATAGGGGGGCTTGCTTGCCATATACTGTGTAAAATTTGTATTACCTTGAGTGTTCTTTTGCTTTTCTTACCTGACAGTTGTAGAAATTCCTGTGTCAACAGGTGTAGATCCAATTCATTCTTTTCAGTGGCCTCATTGTGTCCATTATGGACGAACTGAGTCTTTCCACCATTTCCTAGTGGACACCTGCTTTGTTAGTTTTTTTTCCCCATGAAAAACATCTCAATAGTTCACCGCTAGTGAAATTGAGCATCTATTTATGTTTATTGGCCATTAGGACTTGCTTTTCAATGAAGTATCACACATTTGCATCAGTTAGGTATACTTAGTCTTAAAGGTTTTGCTTCATCTGTGAAGCATGTTAAACTTGTTAGTAGACCCCCAATGTGTTTCAGCAGAATGCCTCTTACCTTCATAGGAAAATTTTGTAGTCATTTTTGACTCAGTAGTTACCAGTATGTTTGCAAATTAAAGATATCACCAACCGCACCAAATTATACTTGTTGCTTTTTTTCTTTTCACCTTTGCTACTGGTGATTTATTCCATTTATTGTTGTAGTAGTTGAGATGATGAACCAGGCGTGCAAATTTCCCTAATTTCTTCTTAACAATTGCTTCATTCTTGTTTTGCAAGTTTTCCCTTCAGATCGCTCCATTTGGGTACTCCTGTCTTTCCTGTGTAACGCTATTAAAAGCACACAGACAAAACCTATGAAGGGGTAGTATTTTCATTTCGGATAAAACATTTAGAATGAAACACGTAGACTAAAATTGTTAACATATAAAGAGAAAATATGACTTTAAAAAAAACTAAGGAGGGTTAAAACCAAGTTAAAAGTAAGGGGAGACCATGTTAGGGAGAAGCAGACAAAGTATAACACGTCCATTTCTAGTTCCATTTAGTTACTGGGAAAGTACAGTTGTCAGCATTTTTGTAATCACTAGGGAAGGTCAGTTCTTAAAATTTTTTGTTATTAAATTTTGTGTAAAATTTTATCCATGTTTACCTTCTACCAGACTGTTTAGAAGAGGAGAAAAAGAAAACCTGTTCTGAAAAAAAAAAAATAACCTCTTGGTTTGGTTTAAAGGAATGAGATAAAAGTCCTGGCACTCAGGAACATGGCAGTGGCCGCCCACTCGGGACCTGTTGGGGTGTCCCACTGACCAGAGTCCTCCCCGAGTGCAGATGGCGTACGAGCCCTTTTCACTCGGGGGGTGCCGCCCGTTGCCATCTGTCTGTAAAACGGGCTACATCGTTTGTTTTGCATAAGTTATGTGTATTTCATCCCGGGATTTAAAAAATGTTTTCGATGGAGGAAAGTTCGAATGTGTCATGTAACTAAAAGTGACATTTTCCACAATATTTGTATATAATATGACTTTCTTTTAGAAAGGGTTTATTTTGGTCACCAGCAAAATTAAGTCCCCTCCTGGTTCATTTCCTCGCCTGGGTTGGCAGTTTTCTGTTGACCCCTTTAACATGTTGCATTTGTCGCCATTTTCACGGCAGCCATTCATCGGAACAGCCCCCGTCCTGTGAAGGTGCCGCGATGCCACAGCGACCCTCCTAACCCCCACCTCATCATCCCCACTCCGGAGGGATTCAGGTATTGGGTGCATGCTAGTCGTGTGCTTGGGGGCCTCTTCTGCCGTGCACGCTGCCTCCTGGGAGCGCTGGCTGCTCGCTCTGCGCATACGTTTCTCAAAGCTCCTGTCGCGTTACCTTGAAGACAGTCACAGCCTTAGCTGCAAAAGAAAGAGGTTGCCGATTCAAAACCCATGCGGACCTTTCAAGATGGCTTCGTTCCTGAGCTTTTTACAACCTCAAGCTACTAAATGCTGTCCGCTTGGAATAATCATTCCCTTTTCTCTCTTTGAAAAATGACCTCAGGGAAGCACATTTGGGTGTTCATAACATGATAACATTTGAGAAACAATACTTAGTGTCAGTTTAGAAGTGGGAACAAGTCTGGACTTTGAGGGTGTGCATAACTCCAGGTGGACTTGCTATGTGAGCTCGGAATCGTTAGTACATTCCAGTACCGACTGAATGTGGTGGCATTTCTGCATCTTCTCGCCCTGGATGATCACTTTCTAAAAGTGAATTTCATTTGTCAGTGTTTTCTAGGAGAGAGCACATCTGTTTTAAATACTGAGTTTGAAATTAGGTGTGGTTTTTTTTCTTCAAACCTAAACCTGAATCTCAGCGAACGATGTACGTTTTGTGTTGTAAGGTACTTTCCACTTGCCCTGTTGTATTTTTAACTGAAAACCATGTGCGCGCCCGCTCCCTCTGTCCCGTGTTCCTGAAGCTCTTCTTCTCGTCTTAGCACTCGGAGCGTGCCTTCGGACGCGCGCAGCCACGGCCCCGCCGGTGCAGGCGGCGACTCCGCGCCACCCAGACCCAACAGCAGTGCCCATGACGCCAGGTAGCCTCCCTCTGCCAGTGCCCTGCCCCTGCCCCTCCTGTGCTGTTCTGCGGTGGCCTTGGCCCTGGGTGTCCCAGGACACGGACTCGGGGTCCCTCCCCGTGGTGCGTGTGATGCTCTGGCCCCGCGGCTCCAGGACCCGCCAGCACAAGTAGATAACCTGCCTGATTTCAATATTTCTTTGGAGCTGATATTAACCAGAAAGACCAGAGCTTCTGCCAGTAGTAACTCTAGAGAGAGTATCAGAGGAAAGAGCCTGGTCCCGCCAGGAGGGGCGGGAGGAGTTTGGGAGCAGGGCTTGATGCAGGGATGGCTTCTATTAGTCCTTCAGGTGGTGACTCGTGTTTTTAAGAGGGTCACTTTTCTAACCAAGTTACTTAATTTCTATGATGCTGGTTAGTTTGCAAAGTAGAAAGTGAGTTTGTGGGGTGTGTACCTCATGGAGAATAGGGCTTTGCCAGAGAGAGCCCTCAGGTGTTTGGCAAGCTCCAGAAAATAACGCCAAGTCCTCTACCCGGAGTCTGGGAGAAGGGTCCCTGTCCTCACCTTCCAGTCAGGACGGGGATGGAGTCAGACCCGACAGTCTGCTGGGCGATCGATGAGCAGGACCTCAGTGCGCTGTGTTGGTGGGAAGATGACCGAGCTCGCAGCTCACACAGACTAGACTGTGCTTAGACTTTGTAACAGTCTAAAATTCCCATAAACATTTCCATGTTCTCATTGAATCATTAATATTCCTAATTTTAGCGATAAATGTCTATAACCTAAAAAATGCCAGTGTATCTTACAAGCTTAAGCAGTTAACTAAAAAAGTTAAGTTGACTTTGAACAAGTTCCCATTTCCCCTCTTTATTTTTACGTTTAGAGCTTTTCCGGGCTAGTGTTTCCTTGTGTTTCCATGTCCCTGTGGGGCACGAGACTGTCTTGTCTCTACGTGTGTACAGAGTTGCGGGGTGGCGTGCCCTGAACGCAGTCACAGACGTGGAGGACACGCCACCAGGACTGGAGCCTGGCCCCACTGCTGCTCCGAGTCCACACGATTTCTCCAGGACCCGGGGGAGGGGGGGGCGCGGGGGGGGGGGCGGCGTAAAGTCCCCCCTTTTCAGAGGCTCATGAACGGTGGCTTGAGGCATTTATAAAGGTGGTAATGTGTACATTAAATGTATTTTAGTATCAAAGCTAAATGCCTTTTATGCCTTTAGTGTTAGGCACTGGCTAGTAGATGTTTAGCATCTTATGAGTAGCATTTTGTAATTATGTCCACCCTTAGAATGATCCTTGATAGTTAGAAATTTGTATGCCACCTTGCAGGCCGTTTTCCACAAAGGAATGACATTTCAATTTTTACAGTCATGTGGACGTGACAGGAGATAGAACAGCAAAGCCAAATGGAGACGTGTGGCCCGGGGTGTGTTCCCTCTGCATTGCAGCCTGGCACGCGCAGTTTGACGTGTGGCTCCGCCCTCTGCTGGGAACCTGTGGGTGGGCCTTGGGAGACCGACCGCATATGCCCGCGGCCGCAGTCTCCGTGCAGCCCTGGTGTGTGACTGCTGTGAGGCGGCAGGCGATGCCCGCGCCTCCCCGTTGGCAGGGCCGGCCCCTCCGAGTGCAGCCCTGCCCGCCTGAGGTGCAGCCCAGCGCAGTGGTACTGTGCCCCACAGGGTCTGTCAGTGTTTCCATGTGGTTTGGTTTTACTTAGGAAATAGTCATCTTGCTCATAAAATGTTTTACAGAGTGCTGCTTGCTGGAACTGGCTCTTACTGGTTTGCAAGAGCTGAATTGTTAATTTTTTAGGAATATCGCAAGCCAGTTGTTACACCACGGAAATTGTCAAACTCTACACCCCTCCCTGTCACCCCCTAAACTAGGTACTAAAAAGTTCCCCGGCATACCCCTTCATTTAAGTATATTTCCTTGCCTTTTATCCTGGCACAACTCTCAGAGGACGTGGAATTGACTCATTTTGTCTCTGGGAAATCAGGAGCATAGAGGTGCTGAGTGACTCCCACGGTGCCCGTCGTGAGCAGGCCCGGGAGCACCCGTGCTTTTCCACGGAGTGGGGCCGTGTGGCAGTAGGGGCGTCCGGTCTGCAGGCTCAGCGAGTGCTCCCTGGGGTGCAGAGCTCAGGGGCGTCAGAAGCACTCGGGCCCAGAGCTCGTCTGTTCGTAGACCACGTGGCCGAACCGGGTCAGCGTCTGAGAAAGAGCAGAAGTGCTGCCATGCTTCCTGAGAGCGCCCACTGAACACACACGACACTTGTTCATAAGCTGGCGCCGTTTTCTTGTGGATGGTTTGTGTTAGAATGTTCACACCTCCCTGCCTTCACTTTGGGTCTTACGCTTGATGGATTCATTCTGGATGCTGGACAATTGACTTAACTTTCTTCCGGAAAAGCAGCAAATTAACTTGGTTCTTTGTTGTTCAGCTTCCTGCTCTTCTGCACTTTCGCTTGGCTCCTGCTTGAGAAACCTCAGGTCTCCCTGCTGCTTCCCAGTCATGCAGTGACTTCAGCACTTACGGGTTAAGTGCATAAATACAATTGGATGGTCATTTTAAATGTTAACCAGATTAGGCTAATAATTTTATCACCTGGGCTTAAGTTATGAGCTGTCCATACATGTCAACACTTCAGTAAATACTGTTTTGCTGTTTTTAACATAAAACCATGTCTTACGCAGTCAGGTTGTGAGGTGGTGCTGGCTGTGGGGGAGGGAAGTACAGCTCCCTCCTGCCCTCCAGGGGAGGGTCCCCAGGGCAGCGCCGCTCCTTTGGGGCCACCAGGGCTCTGTCTGGGGCATCCTCTGTGCTGTCCTCTCCCCACTGGCGGCTGGATGTCCCCCGGGACCCCAGGCACCCTCAGCTGAGAACCACTTGCCCTGGGAGAGTCGCGGAGCTGTCATTTTGAGTTCCGTTGAATTGATAGCTCCATTTTTAAAACGACCACAACAGGGGTTCCAGTGTCCCTGAAAACGACCGGCTGGCTTCCGTCGCAGCTGAGCTGCAGTTCAGGTCCCTGAGTCGCCACTCCAGCCCCACCGAGGAGCGAGATGGTGAGTGTGGAGGTGTCCCCTGCATTCACGGAGCCTCACCCTTGGTTCGTCCACCAATTTCTGTGTCCATGCCTTTTCCGAGGGAGGAGGGAGAAGCCAGGCTTTATGAGAGGACTCGGTGCTGAGCACTTGGCATTTTTTTTTAATGTTTTTATTGATTTCAGAGAGGAAGGGAGAGGGATCGAGAGATAGAAACATCAATGATGAGAGAGAACCACTGGTTGGTGGCTGCGTCCTGCACGCCCCCTGCTGGGGATCGAGCCCCCAACCCGGGCATGTGCCCTGACTAGGAATTGAACTATGACCTCCTGGTTCAAAGGTTGACGCTCAACCACTGAGTCAGGCCGGCCGGGCTCAAGCACTCAGCTTTTTAATTTAGGTGCTTTTTTAATTTAGGTGTGTTTGCATTTTCTAGGTCTCCTTTTGTTGCTTTTTAAAAAATCATTATTTCTGATGTTTTAGTTGCCAAGCTTTCTTATTCTCTTTACAAGTGCGGAAGTGACACTGTGCTGTTGGGGACGTGCTGGAGTTTTATTATAACGGAGACCGAGGCGTCTGCCCGGGCCCGTGGTGGCTCATGCGGGCCGCTGCTGGGCTCCTGAGCAGGACCGCCCACTGCGGTCCCAGGTCATCCAGTGTCTGCTCAGTGTTATGCTGCTGTTACTTGTGGAAGGTTTATGGAGCTGAAGTTGTAACCCATTAACAACTTCTTAGTTTGGTGCGATTTTCTAGAATTGATTGTAGAGACAGCTTCTCACACTCACACCAAACTAGTTAATCAGCAGAGAGGACAGGCTGGTGGTGACTCACCGCACTCGCCGCTCAGCCTTGCTGTCAGTTAGTAAGCGGATTTGTTCTGAGTCTTCATTTGTATGAAAAATGCTTTCTGCAGAACCAGCATATCCAAAAGGTGATTCCAGTGGGTCGGCCCGAAGAAGTTGGGAACTTCGGACGCTGATCAGCCAGACGAAAGGTAAGAGAAAGAATGTCGGACTTAAAATGTTTCTGCGCAGGGAGTGGTTTCAGAGGCAGGGCTTTAGCTTCCGGGTCATTGGGCCTGTGTGTTCGTATTTGGGGTCTCTGTCTACAGCTGACTCCACCATTTCCGGTTTCTTTTTTTTTTTTTATCCTATATAATAAAACCCTAATATGCAAATCGACCCAACAGCAGAACGACCGGTTGCTATGACGCGCACTGACCACCAGGAGGCAGACGCAAAATGCAGGAGGTGCCCCCTGGTGGTCAGTGCGCTCCCACAGGGGGAGCACCGCTCAGCCAGAAGCCAGGCTCATGGCTGGCGAGTGCAGCGGCAGTGGCAGGAACCTCTCCAGCCTCCGAGGCAGCGCTAAGGAGCAGCAAGCCCGGCTTCTGGCTGGTGAGTGCAGCCGCGCTGGCGGGAGCCTCTCCCACCTCTGCATCAGCGCTAAGGACCCCTAGGGGGATGTCCACCTGCCGGCTTAGGCCTGCTTCCCTAGGGGTCCCAGACTGCGAGAGGGCGCAGGCCGGGCTGAGGGACACTCTCCTCCTTCGCCCCCCAGTGCACGAATGTCGTGCACTGGGGCCTCTAGTGTGTGTGTGTGTGTGTGTGTGTGTGTGTGTGTATTTTATTAACTTTAGAGAGGAAGGGAGAGGGAGAGAGAAACATCAGTGATGAGAAGAATCATCGACTGGCTGCCTCCCGAATGCCCCTTACTGGGGATCAACCCGGGCATGTGCCCTTGACTGTGCCCAGTCCGCAGGCTGACGCTCTGTCCACTGAGCCAAACCTGCGAGGGCCATTTTCTGTTTATTACACCAATTTACAAGCTCCTTTGGATAGGAACACGTTTTATCATTTTGTGTCTGTAAGCACTGGGACTGTTAATTTTATCTGTCCTTGGGTGGGCCCTTTGCATAATTCTTTGTACGTCGTGAGAATATAGTATTTATAAAATGAATAACTGTTCACTTTTTAGGCTAAGAAGTTGAGGGAAACTTTTATCTTACCAAGTGGTAATCAGTCCGAATTCACCAAAAGAATAAGTAGCAGAAACATCACTGCTCTGTCACTTGATGGCCCACAGAGAGCTTTCATGAGTCGTCACAGCAGTGTGAGCAACAGGCAGAATGCACCTGCTCGCTTCCCATAAGCGACCAGAGTTTCTGAGAGGTCAGGGTGTGAGTGGCAGGGAGCAGAGCCCACTGCTCGCAGTCCCCGCCAGTCCTCTTCCCACCCAGCACCCCTTTGAAAGTGGGTGACTGGTCAGAGAATAGCTGTCCACCACCCACGGCCAGAGCAGCCAGGAGGGTTCCTGGAGGCCTGAGCTGCCCTTGAAGGGCTGGCCAGTCCGCACCAAGCCAGAGAAGTACAAAGGAGAAACACACATGGAGGCCACCCGAGGGCGCTCGGGCGTAGCTGTCCGTGGAGGTGAAATTGAAGGCGAGAGGAGGTCCGGTCATTGTGGGCTTGGCCTGACGCAGCGGGGGTGGAAGCCTCTGGAACCGCTTGTGTGAAGGGGAGTGGGAAGGTGGGAGAAGGAAGACTCGGAGGGCGGTTCATCTGAACTGGGGGGAGAGGGAGACTGGTGAGAGTATTTGCAGTAACGCAGTGTAAGACGTAAATAGGCCTAAGGTGGGATTTTAAAAAGGAATGGAAACAAGCACCTGTGGTGCAGCAGCGACAGGCCTGGACAGGTCAGGTGGGTGTAGAAGGCGTGGAGGAGACATGGAGGAGCGGGCGGCGGGCGGAGGTCTCTGCAGTGGCTCACGTACAGTGGCTGCAGTAGTTCCCACGGATACCAGGTCTTCATGCTGATTTTCAAACAAATACTTGGAGGTCAAATGAATTTGGAAACTTGAGAGTTTCCATTCACGTTGACATATTCACAACTGAGAATCTTGAGAGATGTTTTACTCTAAAAAAAAGCCTTTCCCAGAACTGCCTGACAGCAGAGTCCCTGCCGCAGCTGGGAAAGCTTGTTCATTGCCGGGAGATAAAGGGCCAGGACCTGTGATGTTAGGGAATGACGGTGTTGAGACACTGTAATTGAACATACAAATACTCGGGGATTTCCCACCTCCAATGGACCCTCCTCGTCCCAGTCCTCAGGGACCTGTCTTCCTGCCACCACCAGGCTCCTAGCTAGTGAGCAGCAGCACGGGAAGTGCCGCAAGGAGATGAGCAGAAGCAGTGCTTTCCACGCTGTGGGTGTCACCCACCAGCGGGATGTGAAGTCAGAGTAAAAAATAGCTGGAGTAACAGTGTGACGTTTATGAAGCTGCTGTTTTAGATTCCACGTGTGGGAAAGAGACGTCTCGCTGTAAGTTGTGATAAAATAAGTTGCAGAAATAGAGGTGTGGAGCCTGATGGGGAAATGGAGAATCACAGGAGCCAGAATTTACTACGTTTTCCTGAATTTCTGTCAGTGGGCCAGTGCTTTCCGTGCGTGATTACATTAGTATCGATCCCTTCAGTTCACGGGTCAGGAATTTGACGTGTAGAGTCCAGTAAGCTGCCCTCTGTCAGACCCCGAGCACACGGGAGGCGGGGCCTATTCCGGCGTCTGCCCCTCCCAAAGGAGAGAACGAACCCCCTCATCCGAGGGGGCTTCCGAGGGAGGTGCAGCACTGCTGAGCGGCGCTGCGGGCTCCCCAGGCCCTGGGTGGAGGACAAACAGGACAGCGTGAGCAGAGGCCTGGGCGAAAAGCAGCTGGTGCTCCCTGAGGGTCAGTAGTGTGACTCGGAGGCTGTGGCCGGAGAAAGGGGAGTGGCCCAACCCAGTGAGCTGGGGCAGAGGCCGGGTCCACATGGTGCAGACTGGAGTCCATCGCAGGGCTTTGCACTTGTGATCAACAGGTGTGATGACCCGGGAAGTACGTTTACGTAGGAAGGTCACATGATCGGATTTTATTTTTTGGTAAGATCATTGTGGCCAATGAGAGTGGATTGGAAAGAAGAGAGACTGAGGCAGGAGATGGTCACAGCAGTAGCCTGACCACCAGCCTCGGGAGGTGGCTTGTCTGGACGAGCTGTGTGTCGTGTGCGTGGGGGTGGTGGGGGTGTTGGGGGGGTGCTCGGGGCTGTTAGACCGAGCTGGGCCGTGCGTCCCTGCGCAGCTGTGCTGTGAGCAGTGCCAGTGCACATGGCTCTGATTTTCTGGTGATTTGCTGGAAGTGGACTTGATAGTGACTGTGACTCTGAGTGGGCGACTCTCCCTGCAGACACCGCTTCTAAACAAGGGCCCATGGAAGCCGTCCAGAAGTCCGTCCGGCTCTTTGAAGAAAAGAGGTACCGAGAGATGAGGAGGAAGAACATCATTGGTCAAGTGTGTGATACCCCCAAATCGTACGATAACGTCATGCATGTTGGCCTGAGAAAGGTGACCTTCAAGTGGCAAAGAGGAAACAAAATTGGTAAGGACACCAAAGAACATGACACGTTCGCTCCGTTAGAATAGCAGTGGCCACGCTTCTTCAGGGCAGGACGCGTGTGGCGGCCCTTTTCTCACACGTGCCTTTCACAGAGGCGCCGGGGGCTTTATTCCCTTCGTTTGTAAAATGTGCCCTGAGAGCAGTACACAATGCGGTTGAGGAAGACGTTAAACGCTTCATTAAATGGCTAGTTCTGCTTGTGCTCCCGAAGTTGCCAGTGGGGAGCGGCATAGCTGTGCCCATTTGCCGTCGTCTGTGCTCTCTCTTACCCCACGCACATGATTGAAGAGAAACGGGGTACAATACGGACAGGACAGCCTTTTCTAAAACACGGCCTGCCTCGTTTCCCGGGGAGAAGTGGTGGTGGTGGTGGTGGGAGAGAAGGAGCCTGCCTGTCCCTCAGGTCCTCCCACTTCGTGCATTTACCTGCCGAGCATCTGGGTTTGAAGAGGAAGCGCAGCTGTGGTCTGGGACGCTTGGCCTCAGGCAGCCTGAGCCCCTCCCGGCCAGGCCTCTGCGGGGCCACGACCAGGGTGCGTGCGCTCGCCTCCAGGCCTCTGCGGGTTTGCCAAAGGCAGTTGCAGCCTGTCTGCAGACATTCACGGGGAAGCCGTGAAGGGCTGGCCTAGGACCTCGGTTACTAGGGACATGCACACCTCGGGGGGTCTTGCAGTCGTCGCTTCGGTGAGCACAGTTAGGGGCTGTGAACAGCTCCGACTTGGGGAAGGTGAGTCCCGTTGGCGCGCGAACACGGCCTGGCGTGACCGAGAGCTGCCTGTGTGTTCCCTTCACAGGAGAAGGGCAGTACGGGAAGGTCTACACCTGCATCAGCGTTGACACGGGCGAGCTGATGGCCATGAAGGAGGTGAGTGGCCCTCGGCCTGGAGATTTCGTAAAGAAGCACGTGTTTCTGAGGTTCGTGTGTAGCGCTGGCTTCACTGGGGCGCTGAGTCGTCTGCAGCTGCTTTCAGCGTTTGTGCTGTGGGGCCAGCGGGGCAGCCCACTGAGGTGACTGAGAGCGAGGAGGTCGGGGCCCAGTGAGTGAGCAGGAGCGCAGCAGGTCTCCCCCCACACTGGGCCGTGCCGCGCAAGGACGGGGGGGGGGGGCTTGGAGGAGGGGGTGCAGCATTTCACAGGGTCTTTGGGGAGAAGATAACATTTGTGATCAACTTCAGAAATGACACCATCTTCTCAGCTGGGGGTCAAGGGGGACGAACGGGAAACCTGAGGATGGACCCTCAGGGAAGCCAAGGCTGTTGTCACCGAGGGGGGGCCTCATAGCTCAGAAGTGGGGGCAGTGGCAGAAGAGGCTGGGGCGTCCTGCCTGCTGACACCCCCTCTCTGGGGCGCCTAATGCACTTCTCTGCCCAGCCTGGCACCTCCCACTGGGCTTGTAGCCTCCTGGTGCCAACCTCGAAGGGCAGAATCTGCCTTAGCTTTGCATCTTGCCCGCAACCTGACACCGGTGATTGCTCGCTGACTGTTCAGGGTTTTGTGCATTCAGTCTGCACTTGTGAAATGGTTCCATTAGCTGTCGCCTCACCAGATAGTCTGAAGTGGGCGCGCTTAATTCCTTTGGGAAACCTCGGAGAGAAAGCCTGGGAGTGAAGTCACAGACCCCGGCATGGTCCTGGGGTCTGGACAGTGAGCGAGTCCACAGCCCCGTGCTCAACGTTGCCCATGCTTAACGTTGCCTGTGCTCGTTTGCGACCGCACCCTCAGTAATCGGCAGCTTGCCTCTCACAGATCCGGTTTCAGCCCAACGACCACAAGACGATCAAGGAAACCGCGGACGAGTTGAAGATATTTGAGGGCATCAAGCACCCCAACCTGGTGCGCTACTTTGGAGTGGAGCTGCACAGGGTAGGCGGCTTCGAGCACAGCGTGGCACAGCCAGGGGGGCTGGGAGGCCTGTCTACATCACAGGCCTTCTCATTGCAGAGTCGCTTTCCTAGTTACCAGGAAATCTCATGCGTTACCATTGCTGCCTTCTCTCTGACACGAGAGGAGTTCTTCCCCGAAGTGTAAGTTTGTAGCCTGTAGGTGCACCCGACAGTAGCCAGCGCCGAGCGCCATCCCGCCAGCACAGGTTCTCCGAAAGGCTCCCCGCTCCTTCCTCTCCTCCTCCGGCTGCGGCACTCGGTGCCGTTAAGCGGCAGCACTTTGTCTTGTGTGTGTGTTCAGGAGCCGTGGGAAGTGAGAGCAGTTCCAGCCGCGGCGTGGTTTTCCTCCGTGTTTAGAAACAACACAGGAGAGGACTGGAGCATCGGGTGGATGAGGAGTTGGCGGGGAAGTTGGATGTCGGTGATTTTTGAGGTTTCACACTTAGATTCCTGTTTGAAGAGGATGCATTTCAGTACTTGCTAATGTAGGATCGGCAGCCCTGCCGGCCCCTGTCTGAGATTACATGGCGGCTTCGTTTTGGGGGACGTGGACATGTATCCCTGTGACTTGGAGGTGCGCTTCTCCCGAAGGGCCGTGCGATTCCAGACAGAGGCGCAGGCACTGCTGTCGGGGACGAGTTAGGGGCAGGACGACGAGTGTGCGGTCCGTTAGACAGAGATGCCCGTGGCGCCGTCCAACCTGCACTGTGCACGTGCCCACGCGCTGCGTTCGTTGCCGCAGGAGGAGATGTACATCTTCATGGAGTACTGCGACGAGGGCACGCTGGAGGAGGTGTCCCGGCTGGGCCTGCAGGAGCACGTCATCCGGCTCTACTCCAAGCAGATCACTGTGGCCATCAACGTGCTGCACGAGCACGGCATAGTGCACCGCGACATCAAAGGTAACCCTGGTGCCATGCCGGCCTGTCTTGGTATTTGAATGTCGTGAGTCAGAAACGCTGAGCCGGTCGTGATGAGCAGCCCCGTGTGTGGCTGCTTGCTGACTCGGACGGCTCGTCCCGGCTTCGTCCAGGGAGCGCTGTGAGGGCTGACCACTCACACTGGTGGATGTAATGCGTTCCCGGGCACAGGGCAGCCATGCGTCTGCCTCAGGGTCTGGCACATCGTGGCCCTGACCTGTGTGTCTGGGCATCTTGGGGAAAATAAAGCAACAAATCGCTTCTGTCTCTAATGGCCCTTGACTGAGGGTCCCGTCCTGTCGCAGAGTCTGAGGCCAGTGTGACCACACTCACTCCAGCGCTGGCTGACTCCCCCCTGGTGTGGGGTGAGGCACCCACGCTCCCGGTGCTGCTCTCCCTGCTCCCTGCACACGCGGTCTCCACCTGGCTCTATGCCAGGTCCCGGCATTACCCATTTCCAGTCGTGCCATAAATATCATCCTCATCCTCTGTCCACTGTCATGAAGTGGAACCTTCATGTCATTGGCAATGGCCATGTGCCGTATGGACCAGCTCCGGAATGACCGAGTCAGCACCGGGGGGGGAGGGGGGCGGGTCATCCCCCACGGGGCCACCTGCACGGGGAGCACCCAGGCCACGAGGATAGGCTGAGACCGCAGCTCCTCGCACGGCTGCTTGTCTAACCCAAGTGGCTGCATTGCTTTGTCAAGGTGGTGCCCCAGGACCCGGAGAGCAGAGATGCAGGCTTGAGTGGAGCGGTGAGACCTTGTAGCAAAGGCTACAAGACTACAAGCAGGGCTGCCACCTCAGGCCTGTGTTTTCTCAGTAACGTCTCCAAGTAGCTCTGGGGTTTTAGTGTTGGGATCTGTGCACGTATTTCAGCTCAGAAAGTATTGGTCACGGAATCTGCACTGATGTTAAAACTGCTTTGCTTTGTGTTGATGATGTTTGCGAATAAAGCTTAAAACCCTTGTGGGCTTACATTTTGTTCATAGTTTCATAAACCCTTCCATCACTTAGTTTGTAGTCTAGGTAACCATATCACCTGTAAAATTATTCTTCCTTAGGCGCCAATATCTTCCTTACCTCCTCGGGGCTGATCAAGCTGGGAGACTTCGGGTGCTCGGTGAAGCTTAAAAACAACGCCCAGACCATGCCCGGGGAAGTGAACAGCACGCTGGGGACCGCAGGTGGGCCTGGCTCTTTGTCTCTGCACAGACTCCCCCCGCCTGGTGCTTGGGCACCGGCCTTCCCGCTGCCTCTTGTCAGCATCGACCTGGACAGCAGGTCGTTCTAACCCGCCAGGGACCCCGCCTGCAGACACCGGCCTCCTGAAAGCACTGTCAGGCGGAGAAGTCACGGTTCCCTGGGAGTCAGAGGGGGGGGCCTTTTGCCCCTTCACATTGGGCGTATTAAAAGTATTCTAGTCAAAGCAATATTACGTTTAAATGGTAATTACTTGTTTTAATCATTTAGTATCATAAACTTCTACATCCTCCGTTGCAGGTTAAATTTTATATTTTCATTGTGAATACAATTTATCTGAAAATGTATGCATTCAAAAACTCTTTCAGAAGATAATTCATCCCCTAAAAATGTCCATTCAAGAAATTGATTTGAAATACCTATTTTCAAGTTTCCGTTTCCTAGTATGTAATTGGGGGAAGTTCCCCCTCCACATACTGCTGTTTTTTCCATGTGGAATGTATGAGGTTGCCTGGCTCTGCTCCATGGTGCTGTGTTGATAAGTCATTCCTATCATCACGTCTGTGACTTTCACAGCGTACATGGCTCCTGAAGTCATCACTCGTGCGAAGGGAGAAGGTCACGGGCGTGCGGCCGACATCTGGAGCCTCGGGTGTGTCGTCATAGAGATGGTGACTGGCAAGGTAAGCAGAGCCCCCCTGGAGGGGAAGCTGCGGGGGCACCGTGTTATATTATCATTAGAAACACTGCTCTTGTCAAGTAGAGTAAGGTTAAGGCAGGTGACGACTAGGAATCAAATATAAGATCTGTCATTTAGAGAACTCTTAGAAATGAACAAAAGCATAAAGCCTGAGTTAGAACATGGAGAAGTAAGCAGATACAAAAAGAAACATGAAGTGGAAAACTCCTGTCCACACAAAACTGGCACATAAATCAACTTTATTCATAGTCGCCCAGGCTTAGAAGCAGCCAAGGCCCCGTCAGCAGGTAAGTGGATAAACACGCTGGTGGTTGTGCAGTGGAATATGATGCAGCGGTAAAAATGCCCTGTCGCACTGTGGAGCGGTGTGGAGGAGCCCCCATAGCGGATTGCTGGTGCAGGTGGCCCCCACAAAGGCCAAGGCCGCACACCACCCAGGCAGGAAGGGACCAGGGTGTGTGTGGGCGCGGGAGGGGCGGACAGGCTCAGCGCCAGGGTTGCTAGGGCAGTGGAACTCCCGCGTGGTACGGTATCTGAAAATCCATCTTCTCGGGAAGATACATTAATGAGCATTCACAAATGTATAAAGATATTGTGTGTGTGTGGCATTATTTGTAAAACAAAAAAGAGACCTCTTAAGTGTTAATAGGAAATTAAATCAATATACAGCTATATCTTGCAGCTGCTGAAAAAGACCTTACAAGATGCTTAATAAATATTCGCTGATATTATTCCTGTTATCTTTAACAAAGAAGATGGCCATGCCCGGCCAGTGTGCTCAGTGGATTGAGCACCGTGGATTGTGCGTTGTCCCATGAACCAGGAGGTCACCAGTTGATTCCCGGTGACGGCACGTGCCCGAGTCCCAGTAGGGGGCGTGCAGGAGGCAGCTGATTGATATTTCTCTCTCAACAATGATTCTGTCTCTCTCTCCCTTCCTCTCTGAAATCAATTAAAAAAAAAAAAAAAGCTAAAAAATAAGGAAAAGCCCTAACCGGTTTGGCTCAGTGGATAGAGCATCAGCCTGTGGACTCAAGGGTCCCAGGTTCGATTCCGGTCAAGGGCATGTACCTTGGTTGTGGGCACTTCCCCAGTAGGGGGTGTGCAGGAGGCAGCTGATCGATGTTTCTCTCTCATCAGTGTTTCTAACTCTCTATCCCTCTCCCTTCCTCTCTGTAAAAAATCAATAAAATATATTTTTAAAAAAATAAGGAAAAGAAATATGGCCATGATACCTGTTACGTTAGTCCAGCCATTCATCAGAGAAAGAGGGAGTTCTCACATGTCACAATCAACAGTGGTACACAAATAAGGATGACATAACAGGCTTAATTGCTTCTCCTCTGAATCTCATTTTTCCTGTGACCGTAATAAAATAAGCTTTGCAGTAATAGCATTTGAGGATCATTATTCAGCAAAGTAGCATATTAAAAACATCCCTAACGATAACTGTTGAATTCTGGTTTATTGACATTTTCATTTCACTTTATGTATTGCATTTTTTACTTGCATGATGATGGCATCTCGATGATGCTGGATGGACAGCACATGGGGAGGCAGCCTGTGTCCGCCCGGCTGTGCAAATCGTTTCACTGGACCATGGCCACACCCCTCACGGACATGTGGTCTGAGGCTGCTTTCCTGCTGCCATGGGAGAATTGGATGGTGACCGAGACCATGGGGCCAAAAGCTAAAATATTTACTATTAAATATTAGACCCTTTAAGTAAGTTTGCCAGCTCCTGATGTATATAGGGTGTCCCCTGAAATGTATATGCACACTGAGTAGTTACAAAAGTGGTGTTTATAAACATACATTTCATTTTCAAAATTGAGCTCAGCTGTTAAGGTCTGTTCACACTTGTTGGAGGACACTCTGCATGTGGAGATGCCTAAACAAAGATGGAGAATTTGCCCCTTTTTATGACCATGTAGTACTCAAACCTGATTTTTTCTCTTTCTAGAGGCCTTGGCATGAATATGAGCACAACTTTCAGATCATGTATAAAGTGGGCATGGGGCACAAGCCCCCGATCCCTGAGCGGCTGAGCCTGGAGGGAAAGGACTTCCTCTCCCACTGCCTGGAGAGCGAGCCGCGGCTGCGCTGGACGGCCAGCCAGCTCCTCGACCACTCCTTCGTCAAGGTGCGCTGGCCCCGCGGCTCCCCATGCGGCTCCCGTTCTGCCTGCAGCTGGCTCTTAAATAGGAAATGTCTACATCTGATGGAAGGGGGCGTTCAGTTATGCCTGGGAATTCTGTGTATGGCTTTTTCTGGAACGTGTTCATGTGGTTCTCCTGCTTGATCCATTTTGGTGGTGGTAGAGGTGCCCTTGGACTGGGAAGGGTGCTGGAGCTGGGTGGGTGACAGTGCTCCCTGCTGGGCGTGTGGTCTGCTGAGAACAGGTTAGCAGCGACTGGCCTCACTGAGGAGTAGAGGCTCGAGCAACGCGGACGTCCGCGCTGTGGTCACGGTGTGGCACTGTGGTCGGGTCAGGTCATCCCGGGCGTCCCTCTAGCACGCGGTGTGAGCTGCTTGGGAAGGTCTGGCCAGGCCCTCTGGTTCCTTAACCTCGCTCACCCTGGGCAGCTCTGGAATGGGGGGGCGGGGGTGGTGGCAGACGGAGGGGGAGAGGCAGGGCAGGCACACTGCTAGGAGGGAAGAACTGCCAGGAACTGTGGGGAGGTGAGTGGGTGCTGACAGCACAGGATGTGGACAGCACAGCGGGGCAGGGCCGAGGAGGAATGGCAGCTCATCGCCAGTGTGACCTACTGAACAGTGAGCGAGAGGCTGGTCAGGGAGCTGCTGGTAGGGCTCACGGGTTGGGCGTGGAGGTCAGGTGTTATCAGCGAAGTTGGAGCTAAAACAGCCATGAAAACTCCCTGAGTGTGACGGTGAGTGCAGGGAAGGAGCTAGGGTGGCTCTCAGACTGGGCTGGGTCCCAGGGGTAGGAACTCACCAGGGTCGGGACAGAGGCTGCTGCTGAGGTCAGGGAGGTGATGGCTGCTGTTGGGAGATGAGGTTTGAGGTGTGTGGGAGCACCTACTTGGGGATTCAGTGAGGCCTTGGGTATTTGGAGCTGGCACCCGAGAGAATGGGGACAGATGGTGCTGGGAGAGCGCTGAGGGAGGGATGGAGCCCAGGAGGAAGCCAGGGAGGGCCTGCCCACCAGGGAGCTTCTGACGCAGAGGGAGGTGCCTCGGTGCCCTCCTCCTCGGGGTGAACGAGGCTAAGGACCCACAGGTGCCCCGGTGAACAAGGCTAAGGACCCATAGGTGCCCTCCTCGGGGTGAGCGAGGCTAAGGAACCGGAGCTGGGCCTGCTGTTGGGCTTTGTAACTAAAGAATGTGCTGCTTCACTGAGACGTGTAGAACCGCCCCGGCTGACCTGCTGTAAGCGCGTCCTTCGGAGCGGTCAGTGGTCAGTCCTGGAGCAGTGACAGCACCCGGTCCCTGTGCCCGGAGCCCCCCTCACTAGGTGCCGCGGGGCACGGGACGCGTCTGCCTGTGGTCTCGTTGGAACACGCTGGGCTCAGCTCTCTCCTGCCTTCCTGCAGGTTTGCACCGATGAGGAATGACGCGAAGCCGCCGTGGCTGGTGTGCGCTCGGAAGACGTCATCGCTACTGTATGTAACATTTACATGAAGGCTGTGCTGGAAGAGCGCGGCCTCCGCCTCCAGGCTGGGCTGCTCCTGCGGGTCGACCCGGCGCGGGGCCTCCTGAGTGACAGTGTCCACGAGGAAAGAAGCTCCATGTTAAGTGCCATTTCTACTGTACACGACCGCCGCCTCGTCACCGCTCTTCGGGGACGGACCCTGGCCGTCTGTAGTGCGCTGACCGCCCAGGTTCCGAGCAGGTCGCGGTCCCCGGTCCTGGCGGTCCTGGCCTGTTCTCGTCTGTCGAGTGCACTGACTGTGAACCTGCCCTGTGGGCGGCGGCGGCCACAGGTCTGTCAGCAAAAGGCTGATGAATGAAATTGAAGAAAAAGGCTCTTTTTTCAATAAATGGTTTATTTTAGGAAAGCGCAGCTGCCTTATCTTTTATAAGCTGGTCAGCCTCAGGGCCAGTGAGCCCTGGCACGGGGCTCGCTCAGCCCGTGTCCCTGGGCAGGCGGTGGGCACCGCGGGGTCCTGCAGGCTCCGAGCCTCGGCCGGGTGGAGAGGGAGCGGGTCTGAGACCGTCTTGCATCCACCAGCGAGCTGCGCCTGCACGTGGGGAGGTCCAGCGGGCACCTGGAGGCGGGGCTAACGGCCGGGGCGCAGAGCAGTGCCTCTGCCCCCCCCCCCGCCCCTCCTCCCTCATCTTACCATCCGAGTGATTGGGAAGCCCCTGCACCCGCAGTCTGATTTGCTGGGGGACCAGCCAGAAGCCAGGGCTGCCAGGCCCTTTCTGTGTCCATTACATCACCTGCTGCTGGACTCGCCTGCACAATTGTCCCAGGATTTTACGTCCAAGTCCCTGTTTTCAGATCCACTTATGACTGTATTTAAAACACACTAATGTGTTTTTTTAATTTTTGAAACATCAGTAGCTACTTTTACAAGGTTTTGCATGCATTTGTTTAGAGAATACAGCGGCCAAGAGCTGTTCCAGCATGACTGCTCTTATGAACAGGTGTATTCTCTCTGCAGACGTAAACTAGGGATAGACTAGCCCAGTGGTCAGCAAACTGCGGCCCCTTGAGTGTGGCTCTTCCACAAAATACCACGTGCGGGTGCACACGTACAGTGCGGTTGAAACTTCGTGGCCACACTCAAGGGGCCAAAGAGCCGCATGTGGCTCGCAAGCCGCAGTTTGCCGACCACTGGACTAGCCCACAGGTGCGCAGCTCCGTGCTCCCAGGCGGACGCTTGCCCGTCTCAGGTGGCTGGTGTTTTGAATGAAGTCACTAGACTAGAGGAAGTGCCTGAAACTCCCTGCCCCCAAGCTGCATTGCTCTCCCGTCGCAGTCACACTGTGTGCTGGTCTCTGCCTCACTGGGTGTCCGCAGGGCTGACCTGAGCTGAGAAATGGTTAGACACCGTGTCTGCCTGACCGTGTGGAAGGATGGAGGGGTCTGTGTACGCACCACAGAGGAACCAAACACTTGAATGCTTTTTTTGGAGGCATAATTTAATCATCTTCCCTACAGCGCCTTGGCTCTACCTGGCAATCGGCTACAGAAAACAGCACCAAAGGATGAAAGGGCCTCCCCTCCCTGCCCTCCCCCTGCACCAGACACCGCGGCACGATCACAGGACAGGGCTGGCAGGCAGCCTCGCACCCTCACCTCGTGTTCTCCCGCACGCACGCACGCACGCACTCACAGGGAAAGAGAGAACCGGAACCCACTACTGCACACGGGGAGGACGGATCAAAGCGCGTCTTCTGCCCCATCCAGCGGCCTGGAGAACAGGCCCTGCCTCCCAGCAGGGACTCCCCCAGCGCCCTCGCTGGGTGGCACCGGGAGGGACAGATAGCGCCCACCCGCTCCCCAAGGTCCACTCTGGATGGAGCGTGTCCTGAGTCAGTCCCTCTGTTTCTGCTTGCTGTCCATGTTGCCGTAGGTGGAGCCTTTGTCGATCTCCGTCACGCCAATCATCCATCGGACCCCCATGGAAGCTGCAGGGGAAGGGAAGGGTGTGAGGAGGCTGCGGGGACTCCGCCGCTGTCCGCACACCTGTTGGCACCAGCAGAGCTGACTGGTCTGGGTGCCATCCATCCTCCAGGCCTCGTTCCCCGGGAGTGCGGGCACGGCGCCGGCTGGACCAAGCGCCACAAAGGGACGGCCGGGCTGTGTTGGCCGAGGGTCTGAGCCTCCACATGAGATCAGAATGGCAAGCCTGGCCCGCTGCACGTGGGCTTACGGAAGGCACAAGAGTCTGGTGACTCAGGGTGGGACTTGGGGGCACCCTTCAGGGGAGCTTAGTAAGGCCCATACTGGAGCCTGGAGAATGGGAGCTGCCAGGCACCTCCCCATTGCCTGGGGGCAAGTATTAAGCTGAGAACAGGCAGAGTTGCCTCTCTCCCCCCAAAGCTTATCCTCGGCCGCAGGACTGGCCCACAGAGGAAGTGGAGGAGCTCAGGGGAGCCTGTGTCCAAGGGAGCTGGGAGCCGGGACCAGGCTGTCCCGCCCAGAGGCCGTGTCCCTGCGCCTGAGGCAGCACGCCTCCCTAACCCTGGGGCTCGGTGGATGGGGCCTGGAGTCGCGTTTTCCCTGGCGGCCTGCAGGCTGTGCCCCTCAAGCACCCCACACCCGCTGAGCTGTCCCCCCTCGACCTGCACCGCCAGCCACTTACCCACAAAGAAGACGAGGACAAAGCCGGCCAGCGTCAGGGAGGACCCGCTGCTGACCATGCTGACGAGGAAGCGGAAGAAGGGGTAGAGCAGCAGCGAGGCCCAGAAGAGCCAGTTGAGCAGCGTCCAGGGCCGCCTGGAGGGCACCATGGGCGTCTCCGGGAAGGTGCCCGTCCGGTAGTACTCCTCCTGGAAGGCGTCCTGGGGACAGAGAGGGACCTGAGTGCTCTGCTGACACCTGCGGCTCCTGCAGGCCCCCGAGGCCCGCTCCCAGGGGCCCGTGGGCGCACGGGCTGGGGGTCAGCACCCCACAGAAGGCTCCTGCAGGCACCTAATGGGCCGTCCCCTCCCACGGTGCCACCTGGAGCTCGTCACCGAGTCCAGGCCGGCCCACGTCCGTCCTGCTCTGCTCCCTGCTGCCTACCCGACCAGGGTAGGTGACCAGGCTGCGGCCCCGGCCGCTGGGCAGGAATGCCATCCTCACGGGTGGGTGGGGAAGGAGAACCGGCCCTCGGTGACCCCTGGAAGAGGGTGGGGTGCCGGCCTGTGTCCCGCCCCGGGAGCCGCAGCCCCGACCCAGGTCGCCCACTGCACCTCGCCTTCCTGCTTGGGGCTCCCACGGGCGCGGAGGAGAGACCCCGAGGGAGGCCCAGGGGAGGACGGTGCCCAGGCCGGCACCGCGGCTTTGCTGCTGGGCCTCCCTCCTCCCTCAGCGTCTAGTGACTCTGTGACTCCAGACACCACCAAGGCCACAGGCTCCTGCGGGCCTTGGGCAGATGCCCATCGGACGGCCCCCCGGGACCAACGCCAGGAGTTCCGAGCGTCCGCGTCCCAACGCCCCGCTGTGCGTGCAGCCTGGAGCGGGCCCGGCGGGGCCCCACGGGCTGTGCCTGCAGGTGAGCGAGCAGCGCACCCAGAGCCACAGCTGAGAGCAGGACTGAGGGTCCGGGCGCCGCCACCCAGGGTGCTCGCAGCCCGGGAGAGCGAGGGCCAGCAACAACCTCGGCTCGGCGCCCCACAACCACGGGGTCCGCCCGCAGCTCGTCCAATGTCCTCGGGCCCCGGGCTGGCACGGTGGTGCCCGCGCCCGCCTGCCCTGGAAGTCCCGGTTCGCTAAGAGCCGAGGCTTCTGCGAGACGCTTCCCTCGACCTCAGGACCTGGGTTTTTCCTTTAATGACTCGAGACAGCGATGGCTGAGGGGTATGGTACTCTCTCCTTCCCCAGTCGGGGTGCGGCATCAGGGGCGATGTGTCCTTCACCACTCAGCGTCATTGTGGGGGA
>NW_005871796.1:58825-60690 GCF_000147115.1 Myotis lucifugus | reverse complement strand
AGCCGTGGGAAGTGGGGAGTCTTCGGGAAGATCAAATCATGGAGCAGTTATAGGACAAGGGGCTTCCTGTTGCCGAAGTGCCCCCCCCCCGCCCCCCCAGGACTGGCCGCCTAGACAGGTCTTACCAGGCGGTGACAGTGAGGTGTGGGAGGCCCCGAGAGGTGGCGCCTGGCTGCGCTGAGGCCCCTCATGCCACTGCCCTGCCAAAACGCGGGGGGTTTTCCTCAGCCCAGGGGGGCCCCAGGAGCCTGGTAACTAGGTGGAGGGTACAAAGGGCTGACGTGTCCCCCTCGAGCTCATAAGCTGAAGCCTAACCCCTGAGGTGATGGTTTTAGGAGGTGGGGCCTTTGGGGGTGCACCCTTATGATGGGGGTTAGCGCCCTTATCAAGGAGACCCCAGGGCGCTCCCTCCCTCCCTCTGTGAGGACGAGGGCCGGGGCCAGAGTCAGACGGTGGCTGATGGCACCCTGAGCGCGGACTCCGGCCCACCAGCCTCCACACGCTGAGCAGTGGATTCCGGTTGACAGGCCTCTGACCCCCGGCCCCGCCCTGCACCCCTCCCAGAGCCGCTCGACACACCCCAAGGCAGCGCGGACTGGCTTTCACCCACTCTGTCATTTTCACCATTAGCGGCTCCTTTCCAATCCCTTCCGCAGGCCAGACTGCAGCCCAGGAAGCGCTCTGTCAGAAGGAGAAGCGGAAGTGGGAAGGCTCTGGGGACAGGTGTGCGGCCAAGGACACCAAGGCTGCAGGGAACGTGTATGAACATGTATTTGAGCCAAACAGAGGACGTGCCGGAGCAGAAGCTCCCAGACAGAGCACGGCCCTGAGGCCGGCAGTGGGCGCTCAGTGCGCTGGGCGGAAGCGGAGGAGGAGGGTGGTCTGGAGGCGGAGGCAGGTGGGGATGGGTTCCGGGATGGTTAACAAGATCAGGTGCTCTCAGGGCGGTTTATTCCAAAGGCGTGTAACCTAGATGCACAGAACAATGAACGGGCTTGCTTACAGGCCCGATGGCCTTGCACTAGTCGGAGGTTTGGGTGCGACCGCCACGACCTGCCCATTAGGATTCGTGAGGAGGCCGCCCTGAGGTGGCTCCACAGAACCCTTCTCCGTCCCCAGGTGGGTCTCGGTTTACAGGTTCCCAGGTGCTGACCTGGAAATGGCTGTGGCCCTAAGGATCACATGGGGGTGTGAACGGCTTCCTAGAGCCCACACCCCACAGCCAGCAGGAGCCCCAAATGCCAACCAGTAGTCAAACCTCCATTCTGGAATGTCTCCCTTCTCGAAAACTTATGTTCTCAACCAAGTGATTCATGGGAAAATGTCTCGGTTGTCGAACAGAACTTCAGTTCTTGATCCAACAGCCCTTTTATGCTGATACCTGTATGATCAGACTCGTCTCAGGCAACAAAGGAGAGACTGTGCGGGTTAGGACTAGGGTTAGGGTTAGGGTTAGGGTTAGGGTTAGGACTAGGGTTAGGGTTAGGGTTAGGGTTAGGGTTAGGGTTAGGACTAGGGTTAGGGTTAGGGTTAGGGTTAGGACTAGGGTTAGGGTTAGGGTTAGGGTTAGGGTTAGGGTTAGGACTAGGGTTAGGGTTAGGGTTAGGGTTAGGACTAGGGTTAGGGTTAGGGTTAGGACTAGGACAGTGATGGCGAACCTATGACACGGGAACTCATTTTTCTGGTTGATTTTTCTTTGTTAAATGACATTTAAATATATAAAATAAATATCAAAAATATAAGTCTTTGTCTTACTATGGTTGCAAATATCAAAAAATTTCTATATGTGACAAGGCACCAGAGTTAAGTTAGGGTTTTACAAAATGCTGACACGCCGAGCTCAAAAGGTTCGCCATCACTGGACT
>NW_005871796.1:56080-58640 GCF_000147115.1 Myotis lucifugus | reverse complement strand
TTTCTGAGCGCATTTTTCTAACTGACATTTTCTCTACCGCCAACTGATTCAACTGGAAGACAGCACCAGGACACACTGCCCTGTGTGGGAGCCAGAGGGAAAGGCGTGCTACCCCGTTCCTGTCGGGCCCTGCGGGCCTTGGAGTCATGTTAAAAACCTGGCCCTCACCCTCTGGTCTGAAGCAGCTGCCCTGGAAATGCGACTCTAAGTCACCCCTCAGACCTCCCTAGAAGAATCTGAGCTGGAGGCCCAGGTGCCCGGGTCCCCTGCTGGGTGACAGGTATGCCCAGACCCCAAGCGGAGAAGAGACCTACAGGGCGAGAGCTGGGACTGGCGGCTGAAAGGCACCTGGGAAAGTCACGCCCTTGGGGCACACAGAAGCGACTTCATGCAGAGATGGTTGGGACCTTCATTCTAAACCCGAGCTACACGTGTCTGCTGAACCTGGTGGCGCAACTTGGACCCACACCCTACAGCACGCTCCGACCAGGATGGCAGTTCTCATCTCCGGTGGCGGGGCCCAGCTCGCCACACGATGTCTTCCCATGAGGAGCCGGGAGGAAAGGCAGCAGACGCCGGGCCTGCATTCCTAGAGTGAGGACGTCCGAATCCATGGGATTCTAGAGAGTGAGCTGGTTTGGGCTGAAAGTGTACGATGGATCAGAACTAAGTGTTTGCTGGGTGGTGAGACTTGGTCATAAAAATGCCTTCCTCACCCGGCCAGCGTGGCTCCGTGGTTGAGCATCCATCTATGAACCAGGAGGTCACGGTTCAATTCCCGGTCAGGGCACACGCTCAGGTTGCGGGCTCGATCCCCAGTGTGGGGTGTGCAGGAGGCAGCTGATCAATGATTCTCATCATTGATGTTTCTATCTCTCTCTCCCTCTCCCTTCTTCTCTGAGATAAAAAAATAAAAAATATATATTTAAAAAAACACACCAAAAATCTTGTTTGACAAGAAACCAATGGATTTATATTGTAAAAAACATATTTGCCTTCCTCACCAGGTAGAAGCTGGCTCTTCACCTCCCGTGAGTCGGAGCAGTTTGGACAAGAATGATCAGACTCCCTCTGCCCTGTGCTCGAAGGAGAGAAAGCCGTGGAAGGAAAGAGAAAGTGGGGGGCCCTGGAGCTGGAGCACGATGGGGGGACACTGCAGAGACCACACCCGCCACAGTGAACCTGGGTCCTTCCTGCTTATGCGGCGGTGCTGGGAGACCAGACTGTGGGCGCGGGCGCCCCGGGATCGTGTGCACTGCTCACGGGACACCTCGCCCCCAGGACAACAGACAAGGGCCGTCGGGGCCAGTACGTCCCTTCCTGTCCACTGCACCCAGAACATGCTCCCTTCTGTCCTCGACGCCCCCCGAAGAAGTGTCTGCTGTGCTCTGTCCCTGCTGCTAAGCCGAGGGCCAGCTCCAGGGTCATTCGAAGCTGGGGTCCGAGACCTCACCCAATGGCAAAGCTCACCACCACCACCAACTCCCAGGGGACCCCGTGCACCCACGAGGCACCCACTGAGCACCCCGTGCACCCACAGCACAGCTAGAAACGGGGGCTGGGCCGCGGCACTGACCTTCTCCTGGTACAGCCTGTGCAGCCAGGCCGAGCACTGGTCCTCGTCCTCCGGGACCTGCTCCAGGGGGATCCGCCTGCAAGGAGGAGAGGAGAGCTGGGCCCGCGCCCGCATGGCTGCAGTGACGGGGTGTCCCTGGGCCCCCACACAGGGAGCCGAGGCCGGGAAGGGGTCCCCCAGCTGGTGGGAAATGGGGAGGGCATCCACATCCATTCTGGGGACACACCGGCCGGAAGGCAGTCATGGCCTCAGAAGGATGACCAGGGGACGGGCCCCTCCACCCCCACCCCCACCCCACCCCCCCTTCGAGGGCGCACTGCCTGGGGTTCCACAGGACCCGCCAGGCCACACAGAAGCAGGCCGACTGCGCTGTCCTCAGGACCGGCGTGATGCCACCAGCAGGGCGTCTCCCATAAAACGAGGCCCAGGGCTCGGGGAGCGATGGGGCAGACTCTGTGCGGTTCCGCTGCTACAAGGACGTGTTTCCGGGGGCACGAATGCTCCCGGGGAGAAATCGGGATCCCCACCCGAGGGGCTCAGGAGCCCCCCCCCCCCCCACCCGCCACTGGTGCTGGCAGGGGCTGGGTGCAGCGCGGACACGCTCCATCATTTCTAACTAAGGGGCCTGCAGAGCAAGGAGGTGAGTGTTCACGCGAGGGCCTTCCCAGAGGGTGGATGGTGCGAAGGGGGCTGCTTCCCCCTCCCTCCTGCGCTCCCCTCCGAGATGGCTCCCCCCGAGATGGCTCCCCTTCAAGATGGCTCCCCTCCAAGATGGCTCCCCTTCGAGATGCCCCCCTCCCCCCACCGAGATGGCTCCCCTCCGAGATGGCTCGCATCCTGACAGGGGGTCCCCCCAGCCCCGGCCCCGCTGGCCCAAGTGCAGGTGCTGAAGGGACTAGGGCAGTGATGGCGAACCTATGACACGCGTGTCAGAGGTGACACGCGAACTCATTTTTTTGGTTGATTTTTCTTTGTTAAATGGCA
>NW_005871796.1:52145-55473 GCF_000147115.1 Myotis lucifugus | reverse complement strand
TTCCATTGTTTCCGCTAATCCTGACCTCGGACCCCTCTGTAAGCTCGCGTAAGAGGCGGCTGAACTGGTGTCTAACACCCTGGGCTCCGCACGCACGTGAGAGGCCACGGCCTGTGCACGCGTCCGTGTCTGTGTGCGCAGTGGACACGTCCTCCAGGAGGGGCTCCACAAAGCAGCCCTCACACTCGTCTCCAAACGGCTGTGAATACTGGTGTCCGTTTGTCCGGCCTGAGCTCCACGGCCAGGGCTGGCGAGGGAGGACCAGAGGGGAGCCCTGGCCCGGTACTGACAGTGGGACAGCGGGTGTCCCGTGAGGGCGTCATGTGACTGCAGCTGGGGGACGCGTTTGGTCCAGCACAGGCTGCGGACCAGGGGGCATCAGGCAAGTCCCAGAGGGGGAAGCAGGGCGGTGGTTGCTGTGATCTGCCCGCTTCGGGTGGGCGTGGTCTTCCCTGGGAGGGGCGTGGTCTTCCCTGGGGGCGTGGCCTTCCCTGGAAGGGGCGTGGCCACTCACCTGACATACATGTCTGCGTGGTATTTCCTGCCGTTCAGGACGCCCAGCAGGGTGGGGTTTTCATTGTTTCTGAAATTGAGTGTACAGTCATATACAGCTGAAACTATAAGAAATAAAACAAATACAAAGCAGTATATAGCGTGTGAGCCCAAGTTTGTTTCGCAGACACACACACGGGGAACAGTGATCGGAGCGCGAGCGGTTATCGGGGGCGCGGGCCGCGGCTCCTCTTCGCCTTCCCGTCCTGGCCACAGCTCAGTGTGACCGCGGGTCACGTGTTGGAACCAGAAAGGCACCCTGAGACTCAGCGATGGAAACCGGAACGCCCACGGGGGTCGGACGTGGGCCGAGGCATGGCCCGCCCGGAGGCACGCCCCACCGATCCTGCACGTGGCCGCGTAAGAGGAGCCATGAAGGGGACTCGCTGTGGGTGTGCTGAGCGCTGGGCGATGGCAGCGCAGCCCCCAGGGCACCTCCCCAGGAAGGCAGGCAGCCCCCCAGGGCACCTCCCCAGGAAGGCAGGCAGCCCCCCAGGGCATCTCCCCAGGAAGGCAGGCAGCCCCCCAGGGCATCTCCCCAGGAAGGCAGCTCAGCCCCCTAGGGCACCTCCCCAGGAAGGCAGGCAGCCCCCCAGGGCACCTCCCCAGGAAGGCAGGCAGCCCCCCAGGGCACCTCCCCAGGAAGGCAGGCAGCTACACGCTGGACTAAGACACCGGGGATTCTGAAGGAACTGAACTGCGGTCCCTCGACACTTGGCTGAGAATGGGGTTTTAAATGCCCTGGGGCGGGCCACCCCGCAGAGCCCTCGCTGTGCACACCCCGCCGCCTGACCCTGACCCCTGAGCAGCTGGGGGCGTCATGGGGTGCAGAGGAGGCCTGAGGACCAGGCTAAAGAGCGAGGCCGTGTGGACAGAGCCACATTCGACCGGCTGTGTCTCTCCCTCCGGTCAGTGCCCAGCCTGACCCCGCACACAGCCGAGCGGCCCAGATCCCCACGGAGACGAGGGTTTGTTTTTTGGGGGGTGGCTGGCGAATGGGGTTTCTAACCTGAGGGGCGGGTTGAGCAGGAGACAGGAAGTTGTGACAAGAGGCTGGGACTGTCACTGCTACTTCCCTCTTATTCTCACCGAGCGGGGCCGAGGCCCAAACTCAGGTGACCAGTCACCGTGCATCCTCGGGGCAGCAGGTACCGGCAGAGGAGCAGGAAACGCAAAGCAAAATCACCACCTGGGCCCCGGCTGGTGTGGCTCAGTGGATAGAGCGTTGGCCTGCGGACTGAAGGGTCCCGGGTTCGATTCCGGTCAGGGCACATGCCCAGGTTGCAGGCTCAACCCCCAGTAGGGGACGTGCAGGAGGCAGCCGATCAATGATTCCCTCTCATCATGGATGTTCTCTCTCTCTTCCCCTTTCCCTTCCTCTCTGAAATAAAAAAAGGAAAAACCCCAAAAAACCACCACCTGGTCTAACCGGGCAGACAGGGTGTAGGCCACACTGGACCCAGGGGAGGACCCAGGACGCCCCACGGCCATGGCCTTGCAGTACTGGTGCCCAGCAGTGGAGGGCAGTGTTGCCTCAGAGTGTGAGAGAGAGAGAGAGAGAGAGAGAGAGAGAGAGAGAGAGAGAGACTGTGTGCTCAGGCATGCAGGCAGCGGCCACAGCGCCCACACCAGGTGCCTGGTCCCTGGCCACCAGGGAGGTGCCGTCCTTGTCCCCTCCCCTCCCACTGGCTGCCACCGTGAGCCGGAGGCCCGGCCAAGGGCACAGCTGTGCCTGTTGAGTGCGAGTGCGGGTGGTTCCCTCGCAGGGGGTGGGAGGCAGGGCTGGAGCTTCCTTACCTACATTTCTCAGGCTCCGCACGGTGACGGCGAAGCCCTTGGTGCGCGGCAGCAGGTGGTGCTTGAGGCTGGGCAGCCCCTTGGCCTGGGCCACCTGCATGCTGATCTGGTGCTTCTTCTCCGTGAAGCGCGTGCCCTCGCAGTGGATCAGGAACTGAGGGGACAGCCGCACACGGGCCGGTCACTCCCGTCCGCAGGCCCACACCCCGTCCCACATGGTCACACGCAGGGACCTGGGTCACACCCATCCGCAGGCCCACACCCCATCCCACGCAGAGTCACAGGCAGGGACCCAGAAGGCTTTGGGCATGGCCAGAGGGGGTGGCCTGGCAGCTGTCCCCACCTGTCCTCAGGGTGAACCCAGAGTTGGCCACCCTCTGCTGTCAGCCCAGGGCAGGACACCTGGCTGCCGGTGTGTGTGTGTGTGTTTGTGAGAGAGAGAGAGAGAGAGAGAGAGAGAGAGAGAGAGAGAGAGAGAGAGAAGAGTATTCTGAGTGTGTGTGTGTGTGTGTGAGAGAGAGAGAGAGAGGGAGAGAGAGAGAGAGAGAGAGAGAGAGAGAGAGAAGAGTATTCTGAGTGTGTGTGTGTGTGTGTGTGTGTGTGTGAGAGAGAGAGAGCGGGGGAGAGAGAGAGGAAGACAGAGAGGGAGAGGGAGAGAGAGGGAGGGAGGGAGAGAGAGAGAGTGAGAGAGAGAGAGAGAGGGAATCCTGAGTGTGTTCGACAACAGCATCCTGGGGGTTCTTGCCACACAGTAAGTTCAGATGAAGGAGGACAGAGGTGGCGTGCACACAGTGGGGCGGGGCAGCAGGCGGGGGGCCGGGCAGGTGTGGGACACGCCAGGGCTGCTCAGGGCTGCTCAGGCTGCTGGGGCGCGGGGCGGCCGCGGGGGCCCCAACGTACTGAAGTAACTTTCTCGGGGTAGTCGCGGAAGTGCAGCAAGCTCTGCCGAGACGGTCTGCGGTCTGCTCCCACTTGCGCG
>NW_005871796.1:45318-51975 GCF_000147115.1 Myotis lucifugus | reverse complement strand
GATTGGCGCGTAGAGACTCCTTCATGAACGCACCTCAGAGTAATGAAACCGAGTCACTATCAGGGAGGAGAAGGGAGTGGGAATTGAACAGAGGAGGAGGCGTGGCCATTCGCCCCAAGGCCGAAGGGGACAGCCCAGAGCACAGGGAGGCCCGGAGCACCCGCCCGCCATGGGCTGGAGGTCCAGGCTGTGCTGGCTGCCGGGGGAGCTGGGGGGGTTGGAGGGGGAGAGCAGGCCCAGGGACCGGCAGGAACCCTGAGGGCCTGGAGGCCACGGCCAAGGGTCCGAAGTGATCACCGCTGTCCCTGCTCGCTGAGCGCATCAGGAGCCATGACCTCTCGCTCCTCAGCCGGGCCGCCCTGCAGGGCCCACGCTGCCCACCCTCACAGCCCGGGCCGGGGCCGGAGTGAACCTCGGACCAGGTCCCGCTGGGGCTGCGGAGTCAGCAGGACGGCCCGGGGCCCGAGGCTGTACCTCCAGCCAGGTGAACCTCTGAGGCTGGACCGGCAGCGTCCCCGTCAGTCCTCGGGGTCACCGGGTTCCTTTGTTTCTACTAAATCCGTGAAGTGTCTGAGTGGGGACCCTACGGGAGACTGAAGGCGTGAGGCCTCACACGCAGCGCGGGGGTGTGGCCGGCGGCCTCCACGCTGGCCGGGGCCTGCCTGCGGGCACTCCCGCCGTGGGCGCACACGTGGCTCACACGCGTTCTCACGCAGAATAAGGCCCACGGTCACCCACGGCTGTGGGGTGGGCCCTGAGTGCTCCTCCTCTCTCCTGCCCTGGGGGAGCCGGACGCCAGGACCAGGGACGCCAGGAGGGCCAGGTCTGAGGGCAGACACACAGGTCCCGTGAGCGAGCACGGGGGCAGCACCCACGCCCGGTGAGCCGTGGGGTGAGGGGAGGCGGCCGGACTCACCTTGAGACGCCTGCCAGGACCCCGGGCCGGGCCTGGAGTCAGGCCAAGTTTGGGGCTTGCCCTACAGCCACTGATAAGGGATCCTGGTGGCTTCTCCCAAGATCTTAAAAAACAGCCCAGCGCCCCGGGTCCACCAGCCAAACCTCCCGGGGAAACACTGACAAGAAGCTACTGTGTGGGGTGCTCACCACTCACGGGGCCCCGCGCCCCTCAGAGGCCCGGCGAACAGGATCTGCGGGGACCTTCCGGGCCTCGGGCACGTTACTGGGGCAGAAAGACAGGCAAGCAGGCCGCTCGGTGTCCAAAACCTGGACCCTCTGCACGCACGTGGCGTTTGCTGGGCACTTCCCTGACCCGCCCCCAGAGCCCGCAGGCCACTCGCTCCGACAGGAGGGAGCAGTCGGTGTATTTCTCAGAGATCATGGCCGAGCCCTGGTCCCACCGTGAAATGCCAGGGGACAGACCGCCAGGCCCACGCGGCCCCGGGTGCTTACAGAATAGCCCGAGCCCAGGAGTGTCTGCAAATGCCAGTTGCTTCCTGGAAACCCCTCCCTCTCGGCCGCTCCCTGGGAGACTAAGAAGGCCGGTCAGGGGCCTCTGCCTCCTCGGAAAGGAAAAGAAGTCCCCCCCACCCCCCCTGCGGAGAATCGGAGAATTGCAGCCTCACATGCTAGTACAGGACAGGAGGCGAGTCACCTTGTTTGAAGGTCACCTGAGACAGGGGCACTGCTGAGCACTGAATAAAGATGATGCCCAGGTTGCGGGCTCCATCCCTAGTGTGGGGCGTGCAGGAGGCAGCCGATCAACGGTTCTCTCATCATTGCTGATTCTATCTCTCTCTCCCTCTCCCTTCCTCTCTGACATCAATAAAAATATATTTTAAAAAGACTATGAAATGTGGCTCTGGCTGGTGTGGCTCAGTTGGTTCCGTGTTGTCCCGTGAAACAGGAGGTTGCTGGTTCGATTCCTGTTCAGGGCACATGCCCGGTTCAGGCTTGGCCCCCAGTGTGGGGTGTGCAGGAGGCAGCGGATTGACGTTTTTCTCTCTCTCTCTCTCAAATCAATAAAAACATCTTTTAAAAATAAAGAATATGAAGTGGCATCAAACCAGAGGACTCCAACCCCAAATCCGCTGAGTGGCCATGTGATCCTAAGCAGGAGATCTGAACTTAGCGCTGCAGAAAGGTGGGCGTGCCCTGCCTACTCATGCCTGTGTCTGGAGGCTTAAATCAACAGACTGTGAGTCCACGGCCTACCACACAGTCATCACGGGTCGATATTATAGGGGGCGCCGCCTCTTCGTTCCAAGTCAGAAGGAAAAACCTTCGGTTAAAAGCAGCGCCTCCAGCTGAACCCGTTAATGCTGCTGCAAATTCTGCACGAGACCGAGAGCCAAAGGCAAGTCAGGGTGCGAATGAGAGACAGGTGCCAGGAAGGCAAACGGGCGTCCAACTTACCCCCAGAACCCCGAAGCGCTCGGCCAGGCTCCAGCCGCAGAGAAAGTCGATCTCAAACTTGTGGTTCAGAACCACGATGGCGTTTTCCTTCCCGAACGTGGGGTAGGCCCGGGGGTCCGTGTAGATGACGCACTCCGTGCCCGACCACCACTCCAGCAGCATCACCAGCTCTGCAACAAACCACAAGGCAGGCGCTGACCCCACGCTCCTCTGTGGCCCAGGCCGCTCTGCGGGCCCCTGGGAGTGGGGAGCGGGCTGGGGCGGAGCCGCGTCCCCGGGAGGGCCCAGAAGCAGAAGGAAGAACGAGGATAGCTCCAGGACAGTCTCCAGGGCAGGAGAGGAGCGTTGAGAAGACAAGGCACTTGCATGTCTTGATTAAGTTCCTTGGGGAAAAATAAATCAGAAAGCCCAACCCCATCAGAATTCATGCCTGTTTACAGAGCTCTGAGAGGCAGCCTGAAATGATGTACGGAATTCTTAATATTCCAGGAGAGGACTAATGGGATCCTTATAAACGCCATCAGAGAACACGGAGCACCCAAGTTTTCTCCCGGCCCAGGCCAGGCTATGCCCCTGCATCACATGCTCCCCGGCGCCCTTCGTAGCGCCTATCCCAGCCCGGGATGCAGCCTGAGTGTGTCCCTGCTGTCAACAATCCCAGCAGGCAAGGACTGTGCTGCATGGTCCCCTAACCCAGCCCAATTCCAGGACCCAGCACGGTGCTCTCAACACACCTGGGACTGGGATCTACTGTGCGCAAGCAGGGACCTACTGTGTGCAGGCGTGATGCGAGGGACGAGGAGTGACAGCAGATGAAACATCAGGCTCCTACCCTCCTGGGCTGCTGTGCAGGGACAGGAGACACCTGTCCTAGGACGGATGGGTGCTGAGTGTCAGACACATCCCGGCTGCAGCCCGGCCGGTGTCGCTTGCTGGCTGGAGACCTTCGGCCTGTTTCCCTGTCCCCTCCGCGTCCATCCTTGACTGTAAGTAGGGTCAGGAGGAGCTTGGAGAGATGCCGTGGGTGTTAGAGGGGGTTGTGCAGAGACGCTGCCCACAGCAGGCGGCCACTGAGCAGCCGCCTGGGGTTCACAGCACCGAAGGCTGTGGTCCGAAGGGGCCGGGCCGGCGGAGAGACGAACAGACAGAGGCACAGGACGGCTTCTCGGCAGAGGGAGGGGTGGCTTCCACTGAAGCCAGCGAGCTGTCCTTGCGCCCACAGCACAGTGTGCCTTCTGGAAAGACCTCTCTGGCTGAAGGTGGGGGAGGGGGGTGGGGGGTGGGGGGTATTAATGCGCAGATGGGAGGAGCTGGGCAGAAGCAGGGAGGTCCGTGGGGAGGCCCTGCAGGGCCCTGGACGCAGGGATGTTACTGGGACCAGGAGACAGTGGAGGAAGGCCTGGCTCCTCACTCATCTCAATAGGCTGTGAGCGGCCCCTCAACACAAGGTTTTAACTGGTTTTTTTTTCACCAAATTTTTACACACACACACACACACACACAGTCACACTGTCCGGAAGTACATAGGGAAAAAGGTGAAATTCCCCCTGATGGCTTTATCTCCTGTTCCTTAGGGAGCGCAGAACTACATTTCCCAGAATCCCCTGTGTTTGGTTCCGGGTAAGGGGGCCGGCAGGGACAATCCTGCGCTCAGGCTCACACGTGGTTGCCGATCCACCTCCTCGGGGGCAGCAGACTCACAGGTGTCCAGGCTTCGGCGACCTTTCAATGCCTGTCCGCTCTCATGGACATTCCCGTGACCACAAAGGCAGGCAGGGCGGACACCCTAGGTTTTAACCCAGCCCCTCCCCCCCCGCCATTATATTCCGACCCCAGAATAAATCTAAATGGACGTGTCAGCATTTGTTCAAAGCAGAGGATGGAGTTGCTGGGGACACAGGAGAGAGGGAGTGGCCGCCCCTCTTCCCACAGGGCTGTGAAATCTCAGGGTTTAAAGGAGGCAGAGCGCACACCCCTGGGTCCACCCCACATCAGATCTGGCAAGAACCTCACAGAAACCGGTTCCTCCCATCCTCCTCCCCTCCCCTCCCTGCAGCCCTGGCCCCTGACTTACCAGCTCCCTCCACCCGCTCCAGCCCCAGCCTGCACCGAGGCCAGGGCCCGTGCTGCTTCCCCAGAGGTGTGTGTGCAGTGAGCCCTTCCCAACAGACAAGACTTGCGGCCAACATCTCCCCGATATAACACAGCAAGTTTGAAACCCTCTGTCCCGTTGAAAAATGCTCAGATTTTGCCCATGTGGCTGCTCCCCGAGGTGGAGGCCAGGAGCCAGCAGAGGGGTTCTCCCCGCTCAGCCTCCCTGGCTGCTGCCTCCTTTGAGACTCGGGACGGTTCCCAGTGATTTCAGGTCAAGGCCTGGGAGGGCGTGTAGGCACAGTCCCAGCTGCTGCTACATTCCAGGGCAAGGAAGGACCAAACCCCGGTGGCTGGGAGACCAGGGCTGATGTAGAGATTAGTCTTGGTGGCATCCTGGTGTGCTGGTTAGCTAAGAGAATTACACACAGCAAACACAAATCAGAGATCCAAAGGGAACACTGGGGTGGGGGCGGGGGAGGCACCTACTCCTGTTTGTAAAGGAGGAGGAAATTGTAACATCAAGCATCCACTGAGCTCGCTCACAGCTCGGAGAGCAGCTGTCTATCCCCATTTTACAGATGAGGATGTGGTCACACCGAGGCCGCGGCGGCCCCATCACTGGGAAGCGGGTGTGCTGGGCCCTGAACCCAGACAGGGGACACTTGAGCCCACAAGCGAGCCTCAAAGTTACAAAGACACTAAGAACCACGATTATATGGGGGGGGTGGGGGAGAAGAGGAATCACACAGGTGGACCCTCGGCCAGGCCCTCCCCTGGAAGATAAAGACACTCAAAGGTTTGTTATAACTATTCAATGTGTAAACTATTCCAAGTGTTTAAACACATGCCTGGCTTGGACTCAGCGCTTTTCTGCTCCTGATACAACTGCTGCTGCTAACACAGCTGTGACAGCACAAGAAATGATTAAGGGACAGAGAGACACAGCCAGGAAAGAACTAAGAGACACCCCTGGTGAGTCCACTTCTGGCAACACCTCTGTCCCCCCGAAGCCTGCTCTGTCCTCGCCCCGACTTCTCCAGGCGCAGCAGATGGGAAGCTGGGCTCCTGGATCCCAGGGTCCACGCTCCCTCAACACCCAGCAAGATCTCAGACCACAGCCAAGACCCTCCCGGGGTCCGGCACCCCTCCTTCCCACCAAACCTTCCCCCAAGTGTCGGCTTCTCACAGTAGACAGGACTGCGGACCCCTCTCCCTCTGGGCCCTTCGGGCAGGAGCGCCCGCGAGAACTCGGGTCAGGTGGGGAGACCAGGTTCCTGCAGAAAAGACCTCGAGGCCCTGCGTGTAAACACGTGTCAGCCGCCAGGCTCCCCAGCTGCAGAGATGCAACAAAGGAAAATGGTATTTTCATAATTAACTTTATCTGATTTTAATAATTACATGATCACATATATAAAGATGTCATCTCTAGCATAAGTATATATAATTATGTATTTAGAATAGCTTTATATAATGTAACTTTCCACCCATAATTATTTAGGTTAACAATTAAATCTCGTCCTCAAAACACTCCTAAATGCAACAATAAGGAAGTTTCTGGCTCAGGAACACGGCCTCTGCCTGCACTGGTCCTGCACCTGCAGGCCGTTCCCAGGCCCAGGCGCCCACCTGGCCCTCGGGCCGGCACAGAAATCGGAATAATAACCGGACATTGGACACTTCGTGGCAGCTCTGCCCTCAGCTGGTGTCGCCAGGGCCGCCCCAGGAGCCTGGGAGACACTACCGGGCGTCGAGTTAAATAACCAGCTGCATCTCTGCCTTCCCAGCGCTCGTGCGGAGTCTGGGGATCCTGACTCAGACCCGCTGCCCGCTGGCCCCCACCTCGGGGATGTGGAGGCAGCCATGCCCCCATCCTTGGCTGGGGGGGTCCTCCGCGCCCGGACTGGCCAGGCCTAGCGCTTCTCACTTCTCCATTCCCCACGCCCACCTCCTCGACCACGCCCACTTTCCCCCAGACCACGCCCACCTCCTCGCGCATACCTTTCCGGGCCACGCCCACCTTCCCCCGACCACGCCCACGCCCACCCCGCGCACACCCGCCCAGTTCATTGAATCTTAGATCCAAGGGCGGGTACACCGCCTTCCTTCGCCTCCTGAATGCGTTCTGCGCACGGAGTCCTGGCCTGGTCCTATATTCGGCGCTTTCTTCTTAATTTCCCGGCCCGTGGCTTT
>NW_005871796.1:42764-44608 GCF_000147115.1 Myotis lucifugus | reverse complement strand
TTGGCCACAACCTGGCTTGGGCGCTTTCTTTCTGACACCCAGTTGTAGGGCAACACCCCCCCCACCAGAGTCCTCCACGCTTCCCCACTCACATGCCCGGCCACCCGCCGACCCTGAGCAGGGAGCCCAGGGCCAGACATGCGGACATCTGTGCAGTTACCGCGTCATGGCCACCCGGGGACACGTCTACAAAGGCTCCTGAGGCTCGAGTGGGAGAGCGTGGAAAGCCCTCCTGTTCGCCTGGACTGGCCCCACCATCAGCCCTCAGGACCCGGGGCCTCAGGAAGATGAGGGCCTGGTCAGCATCAGAGAAGGAAGCCTGGGCTCTGCTGACCCCAGACACAGCTTTGGCCAAAGAGAGATACCATCTGGGCCTCCGTGCGTTTCAGCTCCAGGCCCAGAAAAGCAGCAAAACCAGAGAAGCTGGCCTGCACTGATCAGCTACCCCTTCCCCAGCGCTGACGGACCAGAGACCACGGCCTGACCTGGATCCAACTCCCTTGATCCCATGATTAATGGTTCCCCCTGTAAAACCATCCTGTCTGGGCGTGGGCCACTTCCTAAAAGTCAACCTAACTTTCTTCACTGCAAAACCCCGTTTGAGTCTTCGCGGGCTCTGACGCACGCTCGCAAATGGACCCCTTTTGTCTGGTAGCACCCAGAGGCTGGGCCCTGAACCTCACCCCTATTGGGGATGTGCCTGCAACCAAGGTACATACCCTTGACCAGAATTGAACCTGGGACCCCTCAGTCCCCAGGCTGATGCTCTATCCACTGAGCCAAACCAGTCAGGGCCCATTACATTTTTTAAATTTTATTTTAAAAGCAACATTAAGAAATTACTAGTCTCTTTAGGAACATTTAAAGCAAAGTTTAAAATCTACTTAATATAAACACTGGCTCTAACTTTTCATCTACTTAATGTCTTCTCTCATCTTCCCCTCATTGGAATATAATTGTAATTCAAATTCATGGCTCGGAGAAATGCAAAGTGTGAGTGTGAGAAGGATGGGGACAGTAAGATGCTCACACACACACAAACACACACACACACACACACACACACACACACAACTCCCAGAGTAACTTTCAGGGCCGGGAATGTGCAGGAGCAACGGTCCTGGGATTGTGTTTTTAAAAACCTTTTCTTGACATGAGACTTGGCTTCCTTCCCTCGGGCCCGAGCCCCCCGGCTGCTCCAGAACCGGACGGACGTCTCCACCAGAGCAACTCTTACTTGTCGGGGGTGATGTACACACACACGGTTTACTCTGCTCGGACTTGGGATGAGCGAGGTCACCCGATGGGTCTGAAACTCCCCGAACACCAGCTGGTTCAAGTGCAACTTCTTACTGGTGCTTCCGACGAGGTAACACACTGTGCCTCCTGAGTTGCCGGAGAGAATACGAAGGGCCGGGTGGCATCTGACTGTCAGATAAACTGCAAATCATTCCTTGGCCTAAGTCCGCCTCACCCAGCACCAAGTGAAAGACTCGCTAAAGCAGGCGCCGTGCATTTCCGAGACACGCACCTCCCCAAAATCTATTGGCTGCTTGTGTGAAATCCAATGTAACTGGGAGTCCTGGATTTTTGTTGGCTGAGCCTGGCCGTCGCCATGGCAACAGACACCACTGTGGCTCTAGGAAGGCCGCGGGAAGGGGAAGGGCTGGACTCTGAGTCAAGGCTGAGCAGCCGAAGGCAGGTCTGCGGGTCCCTCGCACCGTCACCTCCTGTGACCCGACAGCCATCTGGAGGACGGGCGCTCCCTTCCCATTCCGCAGATGACAAACGGAAGCGAGTGGCTCTCCCACGGTCACTCCGACCCCGAGAGCAGGTTTACGGGC
>NW_005871796.1:40139-40772 GCF_000147115.1 Myotis lucifugus | reverse complement strand
GGGGGGGGGGGGGCGGAGGGGGGAGGGCACTGCAGTGAGCGAGGACCGGCCCAGGCCGCCCGGCGGGGGCAGAGATGCTGGAGCAGCGAACATCTTCACGTGCCACCAGCACCGCCCCACCCGCCTGACAGCAGACACTCCTGCCGGTGATGATGCAGAAGCCTCAGCCAACAGACAGGGGTACGGGGCGGATGGGGAGGCCGGGGGTGGGGGGGACTCGGACGCAAAGACAGGACAAGAAACAGCCGCGTGAACGAGAGGAGGGAGTGGGAGCCGCCCAGACGCTGCGGTGCAGCAGCCCGGACCCCGCGCCCAGCACACGAAGCCATTTCCAGCCTGTCCCCCCGGGGCAGCCGTGAACTCAGGTCCTGGTTTCCCAGCGCATCCTGCCAGGGGAGGTACGGCTCCTCTGCAGACCAGGAGCAATCACTCAGCGAGCCTGGAACCCTCTGCAGGCGGAACTGCCAACGCGCCTCTTGCTGCTTGAACGCCGCAATGGACCTCCCTGGCCCAGGGAGCGCTGGCTTGTGCCCATCGGCTCCTAACACGGCCGGCACGTGGCCGGCTGCCAGGCTTCTCCCTACCCATCGCCGTTCAGGCACCAGGCGCGCCGGGGCCGTGCTGGGACCCGGC
>NW_005871796.1:35384-40039 GCF_000147115.1 Myotis lucifugus | reverse complement strand
CTGGGACCCGGGCCCAACACCTCAGTGGGAAGAGGCGACGGCTCAGGCGCGCCAATTCCTTTTTTCGCACAGAGGACCTTGGCGCAGCACCGCACGGCTCTGCTGGGCCCGGCTGACATGTGTTGGAACTCCCCACGGGAGCCTGGTCCCGTCTAACGTCCAGGGCTGGGGGGGGGGGGGGGAGGTGACCATAAACAACCAACATGGACTTTACTAGCAGATAAGTCAGTGCGTTAGAAAGTGATCGTCCGCTGGTCAAAAGAGGGTAGAGAGTGAAGGGACGGGGAGAGGGCGGGGTCGAATGTGGGGCACGGGAGGCGGAGAGTCAGGAGAGCAAAGATGGGGACCCGCTGGGAGAGTGGGGAGCCTCGCAGCAGGGGTGGGGGGCAGGGATGGATCTGAGCACGGGGCTGAGCGGTGACAGGTGACAGAGCCAGCCTGGTCGGGGTCGGGGGCTGCGGACTGGACCTGGATTTCTCATCCAGGGCTGCCCTGAGGGTTCCCCTCTTCTGAATCGGACAAGAGGGAGAAGAACGAGAATGGAGCCCAGGCATCGCTTCCTGGCTGTGTCCTCGCCCCCTCCCCATCCCAGTCGTTTGTTCACTGTGAATTGGGTTCCAATTCGAGTAAGAAACTGTCAGAATCAGTTGCAAAACAGATCTTCTGAACACTAAGTACAGTTTATAGTTCAGCCTTTCTCTTGCATGTGAATACTAGCCACAAACAAACCAAACAAACACCCCAGCCTGGACTAAAAAGTCGACTCCTCGATGTTCAGACAAATCCCTCGAGGTGCCCCTGGGGTGGCCCTCACACCGGGTCCAGGGATTTCATCTCTGGCTCTGGTGACTTCCCTCCCTTCTGCCCTGAACAACTTTGTCCTCAGCAGCTGTGTCCCCGCCCCCCCCCCCGCCCCGCAACACACACACACACACACACACACACTGCTGTACACAAATGGACACACACACGTCAACAGTGTCAGCATCTGCAGATTTGAGGGCTTTTCCCCCCCAACACTCAAAAACTTAAGACAAAATCCAGTAAGGTCCTGACTGGTTTGGCTCAGTGGATGGAGCATCGGCCTGCAGACTGGGGGGTCCTGGGTTCGATTCCAGTCGGGGGCATGTGCCTTGGTTGCGGGCGCATCCCCAGTGGGGGGTGTGCAGGAGGCAGCTGATCGATGTTTCTCTTCATCGATGTTTCTAACTCTCTATCCCTCTCCCTTCCCCTCTGTGAAAAAACAATAAAATATATTAAAAAAAAAAAAAAGAATCCAGTAAGGTGTACAACAACTCCTATCGTCACAGGCCACATCTGAGATCTCTTAAACCAACACTAACAAAAAGCGCTTGCCATGGGCACCTTGGCTGGAAAAGTTCATCTCTTAGACTTTCACGATTCATAGCTACAGCAAGAAAAGAAACAAACAAAAAAACGAGAAAAGCTGGAAAATAATTCTATGTGCTCCCCAGGAACCTACTTGGTGCTGACTGGTTGGGTAAAGAATGCTTTGCCAGACGTTACAATAGGATCAAATAGTAATTAGAATCCCACCAATTGATACTTTGTAACAAGTCAAACAGAGGCCGGGATGAAATGGCCCCACAGGAAGAATTAATCATCAGACGAAACGCTGTCATCAGAGCCGCCCCTGGGAACACAAGTGAAGGCCACTGCATCACCCCGTGACCTCGGTGCCCCTTCCTGGGAGACACACATCCCCCCCTGCCCCCCCCCCCCAGCAGGGAAGGCCGGCATCGCCTAGGAAACGGAGATGCACGCCGATGGAGACGATGGGCAGCCCATCCATCAGCTTGAAGCCTGGTGATGAGGCCAAGGAGAGGCATTCCTCATCCAGGTGGAAATCTACCGGGAGCTGAGCGCCCTCCCCCGGAGGCCCGCTGAGCAGAAGGCGAGATGGTGGGGAAAGCCGCTGAGGGGAGACTGGGGTGCCAGTGCCTACAGGGACATGCGGTTCAGTGAACATTCACGGAGAACAATGCCTGGGACTGAGGGGAATCGAAGGGCCTTGCACTGTTGGAATGTGCTTTTCATGATGTTGGGGTGCAGGTGAGGAGGCACCAGGGGGGCCCCAAACACCCCCACACCCAGGGTGGAAGCCTTTGCCAGCACCTGCCTGGGTGGAGGCCCAGCCAGGCCTGTGCTAATCCTGTCGCTAATCCGCCCCTGGCTGGAGAAATGGGAGCAGAATCTGGTCCTGTCCGTTAAAGAGGGGGCTGGGCTGCTGGGCCCCACGGCACAGGAACAGCCACACACCCACGGGCATCCCACTGCGACCGGAGGGACAACCACTCGACGTGGCACATGAAGCTTCCAGTGAGAAATGACTCACACCCTGGCCCCTGGCTGGGATGACGGTCCGGCCTGCTGCCTCCCTCCCTGTGCCCCCCCCCACCCGCCTGGCCAGGCCACAGTGGCCCACTTGGAACGCTCCGGTCAGGGCAAGGTCAACTGCCCGCTCCCTGCGAGGCCCCTGCTCCCACGTGGCTCGTTCCTGGTAGCGGTGGCCTCATGCTTTCATTCATTCGACCATTAGAGAGAGGGCGCCCGCTCCCCGGGGACAGAGCTGGTTGCTGGCTGATGAAACAGCGCTGCCCGGGGAGTTTGTGTTCCTGGCGGTGATGAGACAGTCCTGCCAGAGACCGATGCCAGGGCGCAGGGCGCAGGGCGGGAGGGGCAGAGCTCTGCGGGGTTGGAGCGCAGGAGCAAGCCCGGCTTTATAAACGGCGGAGGCCCATCGTCACGGACGTCGGGTCCCTAGCACAGCTCATCAGAGGTCTGCGCTGTGCACTTCATCCCCTGAAGGGACGATCCCCTCTTCATTCCATGACCGTAAGCCTCACTCCCATTATCTGGACGCAGTGACAGGAGATCCCGCATTCCCACTCTGCCCGCGATGCCTTGGCTGGCTGGCTGCCACCCACATGATTATGTGGGAGCATGACAGTGACCTCCAGCCCGGCCGCCTGGCTCAGCGGTTGAGGGTCCACCTATGAACCAGGAGGTCACAGTTGAATTCCCGTTCACGGCACATGCCCGGGTTGTGGGCTCCATCCCCAGCAGGGGGCAGGCAGGAGGCAGTCAATCAATGATTCTCTCTCATCATTGATGTTTCCATCTCTCTCCCTCTCCCTTCCTCTCTGAAGTCAATAAAAACATTTTAAGAAAAAGAAAATGACCTCCAAATGCAACGCCAGCCAGACACACCCACTCTCTAAACTAGTGGTCCCCGATGGGGGGCGATTTGATGTTTAAGGGGGGGATTCGAGAATGAGTTATGGTTCCAGCGGCCTCATATGTAGCATATAAATACATATTGTGACACCCTTATGCATTTCGGTTCTCTATTCTATGTTTTGAAACTTTATTTCCTATTTTTCATATCACTTCATATTATTATTTTAACAATTTCTTCCTCCGTACTTCAACTGTCCTTTCGTTCTTTTATTGTTCTCTTTCATGGATGCCTTGTTCTTTGGAAGCTTGTTTAGACCAAGTTAATGGCCTTTTAGGCTCCCTCCACGTGACTAGGAGCTCACTTTTTGAATAAGAATTGTATGTGTGTGTGGGGGGTGGTGATCAGGATTTTAGAGGTGCTTACTGGGCCACATACAGGCTGGAACCACTGCTCTGAACAAAACCTCCCGGAGAAATTACTGTTGAATGGACACCAACTGCTCCTTCTCTCCACTGAGAAGCAGCAGCCCACGGAGGCCACACTGACACACACGGGTGCTCAGCTGTGGCGTTCGCTCAGAGGGCGTGCAAGCGAACAGGTCGCCTTACAGAGTCTGTCACAAACTCCCTCCCCTGCCCCCCAACAACCACGAACTGCTCTCCGAACCCCACAGGCAGTGTGGTCGCCAGGCCGGCCTCCTGCCGGACTCGGATTCCTGACCTTCGGGCCAATCCAAACGCTCGTCTTCTTTCCCAAAGTCTGTATTCTGTGGTTTCAACGCAACCTCTCATCTCCCTCCCTCGGCCGCCTCTCCCTCCGGCGAAGCGTGCCTCGGGCCCTGTCGTGTCTGTCTGTCTGTCTGTCTGTCTCTCTCAAACAAGCGGGTGTCCTGCCCAACTGCGGGTCACCTCACAGCAGGCCCCGCGCACGCTCCCAGCCCGGACGGCGGGCACCCGAGTTCCTGCCTCCCTGACCTTTCTCACACCGAGTCTTCTTTCTCTCTCTCTCTCTCTCTCTCTCTCTCTCTCTCTGTCTGTCTCTCTCTCTTTCTCTTTTTCTTTTTCTTGATTTCAGGGAGGAAGGGAGAGGGAGAGGGAGAGATAGAAACACCGGTGATGAAAGAGACTCATGGATCGGCTGCCCCCTGCACGGGGCAGGAGGGATTGAGCCCAAACCCGGGCGTGCGCCACACTTGGCCCCGTGCAGACTCACAGCGGCCACCTCCGCGTTCAGAGCAACTACCATCTATTCTCTCGGTTACAGATGGCAGAGCGAAGCCCAGTCCACCAGGCGGTCAGGCCGGGCGGGAAGCCAGCGCCGCAGCGCCAGACGCAGCTTCCTCACGGGAACACCGGGCAGGCGCCCCACGGCCCCAGCACGGGACCCGACACCCCGACACCCTAACACCTCGACACCCCGGTCAACGCCACAAGGAGCAGCTGCCTGGAGCTGC
>NW_005871796.1:19338-35281 GCF_000147115.1 Myotis lucifugus | reverse complement strand
CCGGGCGAGAAGGGCCACCCACTCCGGCTCCGGATGCGGCTGCTGAGCGGAGGGGAGGGGAGGGGGGGCGGGCATCTGAAAACATGGCGATGAGGCACCAAGGCCCAGCCTGGGGCAGACTGCCCACCCACCCTCTGCCGTGCTCTGGCCTGGGAGGCCGAGAAGGACCACCTCACAGCGGGCGTCACCCTCGGTCCCGCTGGACCCGAGAGAACCTGTGTCACGGGGAAGGGGGACATCTGTGCGGTTCCGTATCCCCCTGCTTCGGAGCGTGGTTCTACGAAACCTGGCTTCCCTCGCTCCAAACGGTGCTACCTGAGTTCTAGTTCCAGCACCCAAACCCCAGGCGAAGGCAGAGGCCCTCAAATGCATTTCACAATGGATTTGAGAGAGAGAGAGAGAGAGAGAGAGAGAATTGTTGTCCCACTTATTGATGCATTCACGGTTGATTCTTGTACGTGCCCTGACCGGGGATCGAACCCACAACCTTGGTGCATCAGGCCGATGCTCTAACCAACTGGGCTACCCGGCCAGGGCCCAAATGTTTTTTGATTATTTAAATAAAAAAAATAAAATATGCACCTTTAGCACATGCAAATTTTGCACACGTAAAAATTTGTTTTATGTAACTTATAAACTATATCCGGTGTCCTTTATCGTACCATCTGTGTGATAAAGGGAACATAAATGAGAACCTCACCTTCCGATACCCTAACGGCCCCTCTCGTTTGCCTCCTGGGGACAGCCCCCCCCCCCCACCCCCCGGCTCTGAAGACCGCACACAATTGTCTTAGGAAGTCACAAGACACCAAAGTCAAACTCATAACCTGACTTGAAAGTCGTAACTCAAGTCACAGATGAAATTTAATGCTTAAAAAAACAAATGGGCACCTTGGCTGAGAAGTAATTTATTTATAAACCTTGCCAACAGCTAAGATGCCCTGTGCAAGGCAGGTCCCCCTCAGACAGCGTTCCCTAAGCCCACTGCGGCGTCGCTGCGCCCACAGCACTTGAAGCTGAGTGGTTAAGCTCCCTTGCATGGAGGATAGATAAGGCCCTTCCTTGTATGAAGGATCCCACATATACCTTCGACTATGAGTCAAGCATTTACTTGCATATGTATATACAGAGGGATTTAAGAAGCACAAACCGGTTCTTATTCACAATAAACAAGCAGGTTGTGCCACACCTGTTGCTCTTGTCACAAACGTTTACAAGGCCCAGCGCCCTCACCTGTCGCTCTCACTGAATCAGCTGCAATTGATGAGGCCGCGTGGACATGAACGTGCTTCCCACCCCCAGGCCCGCCAGCCACCGGCCTCACATCTCTGGATGAGCGAGCGGAGCGAATCACACCGATGTGTCAGACCTCAATCCCAGGACTCTTATCCCCTAAATACACAACAAAGTGTGGGCACAAAGGGCCAATTTGTTTTTTGGGTATTTGTGTGTGTATGTGTTTTAAATATATATATTTTTATTGATTTCAGAGAGGAAGGGAGAGGGAGATAGAGAGATAAACATCAATGAGAGAGAATCGTTGACTGGCTGCCACCTGCACATCTCCTATGGGGATCAAGCCCTGACCAGGAGTCGAACCCATGACCTCCTGGTTCATAGATTGACGCTCAACCACTGAGCCACACTGGCTGGGCCAAAGGGTGAATTTGTAACAAGCTTTGTGTGGAAGAGGCCGGCAAAGCAAATGCCAGATTCTAATTAAATCACTGCTAATCTTTCTGGTATTTTACATATATTTTATATATATATAAATTGATTTCACAGAAGAAGGGAGAGGGAGAGAGAGAGAAACATCAACGATAAGAGAGAATCATTGATCGGCTGCCTCCTGCAGGCCTCCCACTGGGGATCGAGCCCACAACCTGGACATGTGCCCTGACCAGGAATCAGACCATGACCTCCTGGTTCATAGGTCAATGCTTAACCACTGAGCCATGCTGGCTGGGCCGATATTTTTTTAAGCCCACAGTGTCAGAGGGGAAGGGGAACAGTCAGGCCAGTCCTGCCGCCTTTCCCTAGAGATTAGAAAGCACCTCTGCCCCAGGGAGAGGTAATGGACTCCTCCCCAGGCCTCTGTGCCCGCCTTCCTCCTCCTCCCTCCTCCTCCCTCCTCCTCCCCTGCCGAGGCTCGCTGCCCTGCCGCCTCCTTCGTGCTGAGCCAGCCTGCCAGCCTTTCTGCCCACACGTCCAGGCAGGATGGAATGAAGCAGCCCTTCAACCACCTAGCCGTCCGGATCGAATGTGCTTTCACATTGCCGTTCATGTTCGGGGTCTCGCCTTTAAACGAAAAGCGCTCCCTGCTCGGCATCCTGCTGGAACCACGCTGTCCTCAAGGCCCTGGGTCTGTTTTCCACCCCCGGGGCGGGCGGCGGCCTCGGACCCACCTGGCGCAGCACCAGGCTCCTCACAAACATCTGGCGCGGAAGGATGCTGACCCGGCTCCGAGGGCCCGGGTGTGCGGGGCCGCGTCTCCAGGAGGTCTACTCGGCCTCGCTCCTGAGAACATCGGCTGCAGACGATGAGCGCTGCTGACTGTCCAGTGTTCGCACCGTTCAGACCCCGGAAGACAGACCCCAGCGGAGTTTTCATCTGAACTTGGAGGGAGGCGGAGAGGGGGAGCAACAGAAGGGCCGCCACTCGGACTCCCGGCTCACCACTCGCATCTCATGACGGTCAGCGCCCAGCCCTGCTTCCCACCCAGTGGGTCTCGTGGTCGTTATGGGACGCTCCGGGGACACAGAGAGAGAAGAGAGAGGGGGGAGAGGGTCCCGCCGTCTCACACAGGCTGGGGCACCCGCAAGGGAGGACCCGGGAAAGCGGGGGGCGAGCTCCCAATGGGAGGGACTCATTGCAGTGAGGCGCCCCTACGTCAGCCCCGGATGCATCACCCCCACTTCTACCACGTGCCTTTCCCCAGGGCAGTGGTCGGCAAATTGTGGCTCGGCAAACCGTGGCTCTTTGGCCCCTTGGGTGTGGCTCTTCCACAAAATACCGGCCTTTGCGCATGGGCCACGAAGTTTCAATCGCATTGTACGTGCGCGCCCGCATGGACATGCCCTGCCTGGTGTCCTGGGGGTGGCCTGGTGTGTGCCCACTCCCTCCCCGAAGCACAGCACAGCTCACACGCGGGCACTCCCGGCCGGAACCCCGCCTCTTGCGGCCTGACTACAGATAGGACCCCGACTTTTAACCACGCGTTTGAGATCTGGAGGGGCTGTGACAGTGCAAAGAGCCTTTCAAACGGCGGATTGGGAGTCTTCGAGGGGCGTGGCATGGCATGAGTGCAGGTTTCAGTGACAGTGCAGTCAGCTCGGCTTTGTGGGTTTACCTTCGTTTAAATAGACGCCTACAGCCGGAGCGCGAGGAGACACTGAAATTACAAGGTGAGAGACAACCGCCTCCTCCTCCTGATTATGCCAACCCTTCCCGCTCGGGGACAATTCGGGAGCAGCTGTCGCCGCCTCGGCCCTGCTCTGACGGGCCGTCCCTTTTCTACTCCGCGGCAGACACCTGAGTACCGGAGGCCATGGCAGAGGGAAGCCCGGGACAGGGACCTGGGACCGAATGGGTGATTTTTTTTGTTATATTTTTATTGATTTCAGAGAGGAAGGCAGAGGGAGAAAGACAGAGAGAAACATTAATGATGAGAGAGAATCATTGGTTGGCTGCCTCCTGCACACCGCCCTCTGGGGATCGAGCCCACAACCTGGGCACATGCCTTTGGCCAGAATCGAACCAGGACCCTTCAGTCCACAGGCCGATGCTCTATCCACTGAGCCAAGTCGGCTAGGACATCCTCTTTCATCATTGATGTTTTTATCACTCTCTCCCTCTCCCTTCCTCTCTGAAATCAATAAAAATAAATATTTTTAAAAAGAATAAGGATGTTCCTATCATTCTTTCCCTTCACAAGTGAGCGTTTTGAGGTTCAAAAATAATGGATTGGATCCATATTAATCCATCTGGACAACCGTACACAGCTTTTATTGTCTTGATTCAAATACAGATTGGATTGCTTCATCTAAAGCAGCGGTTCTCAACCTGTGGGTCGCGACCCCTTTGGCGGTCGAACGACCCTTTCACAGGGGTCGCCTAAGACCATCCTGCATATCAGATATTTACATGACGATTCATAACAGTAGCAACATGACAGTTATGAAGTAGCAACGAAAATAATGTTATGGTTGGGTCACAACATGAGGAACTGTATTTAAAGGGCCAGAAGGTTGAGAACCACTGATCTAAAGGGTTTCAGAATGACAGCAATTCTTGGCATAATCTAAGGTTGCAGAGATTGTTAAATGGCTTAATTTGAAATAGCTCATATTTTCAAATACATACACACCCATATATATAGATGCTACCGAGGCACTGCATTTTCTACTGTGGAGAACAGGTAAAGATTTAAGGTCCCTCAACTATAAAACCCATCGCTTGACTCCCCATTATTCTGATCTGTCTTTTTCATGTTCATTTTTGAAGTTCAGGCTACTTGAATTAGTCATGTTTTAATAGTCCAGTATAATCAAGCACGAGCATGCGCGCGCACGCACACACACACACACACACACGCACACACACACACACATGAATGCATATGCATATAAAACAGGGGAAATCTGAATATAGTTGGTGGATTGTGTCACTGCTAATTTTCTTGTTGGGATACTATACTGTGGTATTGAAGACGTTATCATCGGGGAAAGTGGCTGAAGGGCACACAGGATCTCTCAATATTATTTCTTACAACTGCGTGAAAATCTACAATCATCTATATATATAAAAGGCTAATATGCAAAGTGTCCCCTTGGGAGTTTGACCTGGAGACCGGGAATTCGATCGCTCACTATGACGTGCGCTGACCACCAGGGGGTGGCGCGGAATGAAGGAAGTGCTGGCTGGCAGCTGGGGAAGGAAGGCCCTGATCGGCCCTGTTCGCTGGCCAGGCCTAGGGACCCTATCTGTGCATGAATTTCGTGCACCGGGCCTCTAGTTTCAAAATATAAAATTAAAGAAAAGAAGCAAGAAAGAGAACAATATATTAAATTGCTGTTTCGCTTTTCAAATATGTGTTTGCATCATCTATCTACACACAGCAGACACTCGCCTGCACCCACATACACACACAAGACCCATGTGTTTCCACATACATGCATTTCTGTGAGGACAACTAAGGAATCATCAACACCGATGCCTCCCGAGGAGGAAATCTAAAGAAACACAGAACGCACCTTGACTCTTCGTAGGGTACCTCTGTGCCTGCTGCATGGCGTGCTATTGGCGTCACTCATTCAAAAACCAATATGTTAAGAGCAAGGACAAAATAGACAACTTCAAGCCACATCCAAACAAACAGAAACAAATACATATGTAGCATAGCGCCCAGTGCGAGCATGGGGAGCCTGTAAGAGCCCGATTCGCCCAGCCGGCCGCAGAGAGAGATAGAGAGAGGAGAGAGAGGCAGGGAGAGGAGCAAGCGCTTACGGCTGGAGACGCAGTAGGACAGCCGGCAGTTGAGCCTGCGGAAGAGCTGCTTGTCGATGGGCCAGAGCACGAGCGTGCAGAGCTGCAGGGCGTTGACGATGAGCCCCGAGGCGATGAACACGTAGCAGAAGACCAGGTGGCACAGGAACTGCGACTTCAGCAGCCCCACGAGGTCCATGGCGGAGGCGCCTGCCGGAACAGCCGGCCCGCGGGGTCCTCCCAGAAGGCGAGCAGGGCCGGGCCTCGGGAGTGTCTAGAGACAAGCCAGTGGAGACGTCAGGAGCGCTGTATGTGCTTTTCTGTTCTAAGGCGCGTTTTTAGGGATTCTTAGGAAGGAGGGGAGAGGAACCGGGGAGAGAACCGTAATCGATGCACCCCCTCCTGGGAGAGAGCCCGCAACCCGGCATGTGCCCTGACCAGGAATCGAACCAGGGACTCCTGGTTCCCGGGTCCATGTGTAGCCACTGAGCACACCTGCTGGGCGCTGTGTGCTGTAATAGTCAAGGGGAGAAAAAAAGAGAAAAAAGCCTCTTAAAAAACAGACTCTGGTGATGAAATGCCTGTGCGTTAGCTGACTTGTCCTTGTTTAGCGTCTTAGTGTGGGCACAGCCACAGCCTTTCAGAACCAGAGCCCCTTGAGCTGCCCTGACACCCTGAGCGGTGGGCGCGGCTGTCACCTGGGAGGGGACGGAGACCCCAAGAGGCTGAGCCACGTGGCGGGTCCACAGCTCCACCACCGAGCAGTGGCCCGGCCGCTGGGCTCCCTGCCCTCAGCCCTGCCAGCCCCTCTTGCCAGTGGGGCGCTCACAGCACTGTCCACATCTCTGGGGTCCCCCAGCTGCCATCTCTGCTTGAATAGCACTCTCCCCAACACCCCTCACCTCCCAGCTCTCACCTCATGCTCTCAGCTCCTCCTGGCAAGACCTCCCTGAGCTCACACCTGCTCTGGGTGAGGTCACGGGGTGACCCTGGGGGCTCCACCTCCCCAGGCCCCTGGGCTAGGGTGCACTGCGCACCCTTCACTGTTCACCCCCACCCGCTGTCACGCTCCAAGCACACGGTTATCTGGAGGACCAGGGGGTCTCCCCAGCTCTGGGCACACGCTCTCCTCGGAGTCTCAGGTAGGAAGTAAGCTGAGCGCGTGCTCAGCCCCTGGAGAGCTTGCCCTGGGACCAGCCCCGCCGCTGGGCCCCTAACAAGCCCTCCCAGCCTCTCTGGAGGTTTGGCATTTCCTTCCCCACAAAGGCAGGCCCCTTAGCCCTTAGCCCTGGCAGCCAGGGTGCGTTTTGGTGTTGGCGTTCTGGAAGGAAGGCAGAATGACCACGGCCCCAAACAAACAGGAGGACGTGTCCTCAGCCCTCACCGTCTCGGGGACCAGCTCTAACTGAGTCGTCCCCAGTTAAAAATCGCCCTCCGCTGGCCTTGCTGGAGCCCGTATGCCATTAGCTGATTTCCACGTTTTATGGAGCAGCCGTCTGTCCGACGCCCCTGGACAGTACAAGATTCCATTAAAGCAGCCCCACTCCGCACGAGTCTTGAATTATACTCGACTTCTTCATTCTGTCCTCTAGCCACCACCCTGCGTCTCGCTCTAATTTCAGGACGAGGAAAACGGAGGCGTCTGCGTTTCTATGGAGGAGTTGGTTCTGAGCAGCGTATAGAGAAAACCCGATTCTGCCTCATGCAGGGAGAACTCCGAGGAAAACGGACGGACACAGGGACAGCCGCACCCTTTCCCCGCCGGGAGGAAGGGGGGGGGGGGCGGGCGCACTGGACGGGAGGCTCTGAAGGCCGGGCCGGCTCCCGCATCTACAGGATGGAAAGCGCTAGACACCACGGGATCCGAACAGTCACCATGCGGCCGGATCAGACACGGAGTGATTTACACACGTGACCTCATGACCTGCCCGACCCCACGGGGGGAGGATGGTTACCTGTTTCATAGACGGGGAAACTGAGGTTCAGACAAGGTCACATGCCAAGGTCAAATGGTGCGTGGACGTCTGGGACCCAAGCTCATCACCGGCCACTGTTACGCTGTTGGTGACACGGACGCCGAGGCAGCCAGGCTTCACGGGAGCTTGGCCTTGGTCACGGCCCCATTTCCCACTGTTCCCGAGCGACTGTCCTGCTTCCCCGTCACGCCCTCCTTCAGGGGAGACTGCCCCCTCTCCCAACCCAGGCCAGCTCCCCCACAGTCCTGGGTCCCGGGGTCTCGGGGTCGCGGGGTGCAGAGAGCTGCCTCAGTGTGCGTGTCTGCAGTCTCGGGGAGCCCGCCGCTGCTGCATTTCCACCAGCCACGAGCGCATGAACTATTTCATAAGACGCTCGGTGGAAGAAATGTTTCAGTTACATTCAAGCGTGGAAGCTTCCCAAAACTTTTCTCAAGTCCTGACACAAACCCACCAGCACGGAACCGGAACCTGGGATGCTGCGAGGACAATTCACCTTCCAGGGGGAAGCGCCCACATGTCCGCTGCCAGGAGCGCGTCCAGGGAGCGAGACCTTCGTGTGCGGGAGGAGACAGGGTGGACGTGAATCAAAATCATTGCTATGTTCTCCGTCACCATTACTGTCACGCGGGGCGGTGGCCCTCCGCTCCAACACACCTGTGAAGGTGGGAAACCCATGGAGGTCGCTGTCCCCATAGGTCTATCGGGTGGGGAAGGGGCCTGAGGCCCGCTCGGGCATATACTGTAGGAGCTCTGGCCTCAGGCAGGCCCCTGACAGCCCCGCCTCTGTCCCAGGAGCCCCTGACAGCCCCGCCTCTGTCCCAGGAGCCCCTGACAGCCCCTCCTCTGTCCCAGGAGCCCCTGACAGCCCCTCCTCTGTCCCAGGAGCCCCTGACAACAGTCCGCCCCCTGGAGGTGGTGGGAGAGTTCAGAGTGGTCAGGGTACCCACAGGCCCTGCTGGGCAGATGCTGACCTCTGACCCATGGGCGGGCACATGGCACCCACCCCTGGGGGGTGGAGCTTGGAGGCAGCACTCCGTGGAGCCCACTGAGCGGGTGGTGCCCGAGGGTCCACTCAGAGCGGCCAATGAGAGGGGACACGCAGCGGCTTCTCCTTCTCTCCCGTGTCTGCTCCAGCGACTGGGCTCCCTTCGCGCACTGGTCCCTCTCCATCCTCCTCCCACTGACCCTGGAGTTCTGAGAGCCTGTTGCCAGCCCCGGCTTCCTGGGAGGGTGTGGGGACGTTGGGCGATCGATACGGCCAGATTTGAAATCTTTCATTTCTTTGATTTTCATAAAGGGATGCCAATGGGCCCGGGCCATTTCCCCGACTTGATTCATGCCTAATGGACGCGGAGAGAGAGTTATTAGAAAACAAATGCACTTAAATGCTTTCCGGGCATGAATCATTGATGGAGGCAGGACTGCTGGGGTGAGGCCCAAAATAAGCTGACTTCCAGTACCCTCGTTTCGGGGGGGCGGGGGGGGGGATGGAGTGGACCGCAGACACTGCAGCGCTCGGGGATGAAGGATGCTTCTGGGGTCACGAGGACTGGCTGTTCCTGAAAAGTTTCATAATGACAGCAGTGCTGGGACCAGGCAGGCCCGCGCGCCTGCTTCCCGACTTTAATCCGAGCTCAGGGAGAGGGGCCGTCTGAGCAACGAGCTTCGGCTTCTGCGGCAGCCGCAGGGACAGCTATTCTGGGACTCATGCAAGCACGCATTAATTCACCGGTGACTATTCATCCATCGCCTGTCCACGAAGCTACCCGGTCGGCCATTCAGTTAAAAATTCATTGGGCCCAGCCGGTGTGGCTCAGTGGTTGAGCATCGACCTGTGAACCAAGAGGCCACCGGTTCAATTCCCGGTCAGGGCACATGCCCGGGTTGCAGGCTCAATCCCAGTCGGGGGTGAACAGGAGGCAGCTGATCAATGATTCTCTCTCATTATTGATGTTTCTTTCTCTCTCTCTCCCTCTCCTTTCCTCTCTGAAATCAATAAAAAAATATATTTTTTAAAAGATCCAAATCATTAAAAAAAAATATCCAAAGCATTTGTTTTCTAATAACTCTCTCTCCGCGTCCATTAGGCATGAATCAAGTCGGGGAAATGCCCGGGCCCATTGGCATCCCTTTATGAAAATCAAAGAAATGAAAGATTTCAAATCTGGCCGTATCGATCGCCCAACGTCCCCACACCCTCCCAGGAAGCCGGGGCTGGCAGCAGCAGGCTCTCAGAACTCCAGGGTCAGTGGGAGGAGGATGGAGAGGGACCCACCACGTGAAGAGCCCAGTCGCTGGAGCAGACACGGGAGAGAAGGAAAGGCCGCTGCGTCCCCTCTCATTAAAAAAAAAAGTCATTGGCTCTTACTTACTGCTACAGTTGGACTCACACCATTGCAGTGGACTTCTGAAAGGGACCCCGGGGATGCTCAGAGCCGCTAGTGATGTGGGGGAGCACCATGGCCCCTGAACCACAGCCCTTCCCGAGAAGTATTTCCAGGCCCCAGAACCCCTCCCACCTCTTCCAAGATAAACTGGTGCTCGATAAATATTGATTCAAGTTGAATCTCTAGATCCCCTGATATATGTCATTTCCACACCAATAACTCTGAGTTGTCAAGAACAGTCTACAGAAGTGACAGCGTGAGCTGACAACATCCTGGGTTTCCTCCCACTACAGTCCGCACGGGGCAGAGGAGGGAACCATTTCTTCTCCCTGCGAAGGCCATGCAGATAAGCCCGCACGACGCCCTCTAACGCGCCACACGGCATGGCCCAGCCCAGAGCCCTCTCCCACCAACACGGACACTGCAGGAGGCAGTACACCCGACGGACAGGGAAACAACTAAAACGAAAGCAGATTACCCACTTGAACCCCAGCAGGGGAGCTCCGATGTCGGCCGGGGAATGGAGTCAACGTTTTTTTCCCTTTAACACAAAGAATTTCTTATGAAAAGACAAATCTGGGAGAAGTAAAGGAAACGATACTCACTAAGCCACGGATATTTTTAAAGGTAATTTCCCCCCGTTATAACAGCATTTCACATTCATTATATAAAAGTTGTAAAGTTCCTACCCCGGCTGGTGTGGCTCAGTGGGTGAGCCGACCTGTGAACCAGGAGGTCACGGTTCGATTCCGGCCAGGGCACATGCCTGGGTTGCGGGCTTGATCCCCAGTAGGGGGCGTGCAGGAGGGAGGCAGCCAACTGATGTTCTAGCTCTCTCTCCCTCACCCTTCCTCTCTCTGAAATTAATAAAAACAAATTTTGGGGAGGGAAAAGGTTGTAAGGTTCTAAAATGTTGCAATGTTAGTGCCTGTAACCGCCACTGACATTGGGCTGTCTTCTCGGTCTCTGGTGAGCGCACGGCTTTTTCTTCTTCGCCAGCAAAGCCGCTGCGGACTTTTTACTTTTAAATATAGGTGAGCTCTTATATGAGATCAATGTCCACGTCCTTTTCTTAACCTTCACTGAGAGCCTCTTCCACGTCCACACCACAATGTGAACACCCAGCCGTCAGCTGGTGTGCCGTAGACATTACATTACTGTCCCATCGCAGTATATTTCGGCTTTTTTTCTTTTTTAATATAAGTAATGCAATGAGTAACTATTTGAGGCATAAAGCTTTATTTTTCTTTCCAATTTTTGGGTCATGTCTTTAGAATAAATTCCCAGGTACAGGATTTCTGGGTTCAAGAGACAAACATTTTCAGGTACCTGGTTAATGTTGCCAACTCGCTCTCCAAAGGCCTGTAGCTCTTTACGCCCTCACCAGCAATCTACAGAAATACCCCTCGCAGCACCAGCAGGCCAGAATCCACATTAACAACACAAAAACCAGGATAACTTCATATGTCAGAAGTCGGGTCTCATTGCTTGATTTTGCATTTTTGCGGTGGTGAGTGAAGCTGGATATGTTTTAAACAGTCATTGAACTATTGCTTTTTCCTTATCTTTTCTCTCTCTCTAAGTATCTATTTATCTATAAAAAGACCCATCTTTTTATCTGTCCTTCGCTATCTCTTGCCTACAGATTTTCATTCCTGTTCATTTAGACCAGTGGTTCTCAACCTTCCTAATGCCGCGACCTTTCATACAGTTCCTCATGTTGTGGTGAGCCCCAACCATAAAATTATTTTCGTGGCTACTTCATAACTGTAACTTTGCTACTGTTATGAATCGTCATGTAAATATCTGATATGCAGGATGTATTTTCATTGTTACGAATTGAACATAATTAAAGCATAGTGATTAATCACAGAATCTGTATGTAATTATATATGTGTTTTCTGATGGTCTTAGGTGACCCCTGTGAAAGGGTCATTTGACCCCCAAAGGGGTCGGGACCCACAGGTTGAGAACCGCTGATTTAGAGTGACCACCTTTTGCATCTGGTTTACTTTTATTGGAGTTTTGGATCCGTATGCAGAACTGTGATTTCATTTATACAGTTTAGGAAGGTCTTCTTTCTACCCTTGCTGCTCTCGCGTCCAGTCTTTCCGTACGTAACTATGTGGTCCGCCTGGCGTTCATTTCGGCCGTGATGCTTCAGGGGAATCGAATGGATTTTTTTCCAAAAACTCACCCAGCTGTATCCAAGGCATTTACTGAGAAACCCTTCCCGACTCCATCCGTTCACGCTACAATTTCGCACGGTCAGTACCAACCAGCGCACTTTAGCTGCACATTTTATCAATGAAACACTGGTGTCCGGGCGCAGGGGGGCCAGCCCCTTCGTGCCGTGATGAGGGACAAGGCAAGCTGCCCGAGAGCGCTGGGCTCGCCCTCCTCGGCGCCCCCTGCCCGGCTCCTCTGAGGCAGCGAAGGGTTCGCCTGCGTTACACACCGGTCCTTCCCAGCCTGCCCACGGAGCCCAGCGCCCGCGGAGCCCAGCGCCCGCAGGACCCGGGCAGCGAGAGGGGCTGTTCTCCCTCTCACGTGTCCCCACACTCGAGGGCCTCGCGAGCTCTGACTCTGCAGAAATGGACCCAGAGGATGGCCCTGCGGGAGGAAGCAAGCAGAGGGGAAGTTCCGACTTTCAGGAGGACGGCGCCAAAAGCCAAGAAGGAAGCCCCTGCCCGCCCAGAGCCGAAGCCAAAGCCAAGGCTCGAAGGAAAGAAGGCAGCGCTGAGGGGGCCCAGCCACAGAACACAGATCCGCACGTCACACCTCCCCGACGGCTCACACATCTCGGAAGAGCGCCCCCAGGAGAAACAGGCCTGACCGCCGCCACCAAATCCCGGCCCCCAAGTCAGCTGGGAAGGAGACAGCAGACAGCACGACACTGTGCTCCTTGTGGGTGTCAAGGCCAACAAGCACAGGCCAGTGGTCGGCAAACTCATTAGTCAACAGAGCCAAATAACAACAGTACAACGATTGAAATTTCTTTTGAGAGCCCAATTTTTTAAACTGAAACTATATAGGTAGGTACATTGTTATTAACTTAATTAGGGTACTCCTAAGGCTTAGGAAGAGCCACCCTCAAGGGGCCAAAGAGCCGCATGTGGCTCGCCAGCCACAGTTTTGCCGACCACGGCACCAGGTCAATCAGGCTGTGAAGAAGCTCTGTGACCTTGAGGTGACCAAGACCAAGGTCACCACCCTGATCAGGCCTGAGGGCGAGAAGAAGGCATATGTTCGCCTGCCTCCTGACGATGATGCTGTGCATCACAAAATTGGGATCATGTAAACCGAGGCCAGCTGCCTAATTCTAAATATAAAAATGTTACACTGTAAGAAAGGGCGGGGGCATATTATGGACTAGAGAGCAGGGCACGGAAGCCCGGGGGTGGCAGGAGGCCTCGGCCGCCTTCCCAGGGTGCATCTGAGGGCCCGGGGCCAGAGCTCCCGCAGGAACCGCAGGACAGGACGCAGACCCAGGAGGCCCGGACACAGGACACCAAGGTCCGAGGGGCAGCAGGCAGGGCCCAGTGCTGGCCCGGGGCCGGAGAATTCCCCTTCCCACCAGGTCTGTTTGGTGGTTGCTATTGGCGACAGTAAACAGTCCACCTCGAGGGTTCCCCAGCGTGGAGGGCTTCCTTTACACTCAATGGGTTCTGTGTGTCTTGACTCAACCAGACTGTAGTTTTGCCTCTGCTTTTAGGTTAGTTAGTAGCTGCACCCGTGTCGGAGGCGAGCACATCCCACATGAATTAGAAAGTTAGGAGTCATTACAAGTGAATACATAGGAAATGACTATAAAATATTAAAAGGAAGCCTGGGCAATTTTGCTCCTTCTAAAAATTCTTCTCGGAGTAGACATTCAAATTGGAAGAGAAAGACGTGGGAGGGCAGGAGGGCCGGCGATGGGGAGGTCTGTGCAGTGACAAACAGGTGTTCATCGTACACAGAGTCAACAACAACATGTCCGGTATGAGCCCCCTTTCACAAGACAGAACAGTAAGTGGTTCTCTGTGCTCAGGAAGTGTTCTGGATGCTGACGCATGGAGCTGTTATTCTACCAAGTGTTTACCACTTGGGTAATATATTAAGTTTTTTTTAAAAAAGTTGAAATTTTTACAGTGTTTCCGGTTACTTAAGCATGTGAACATATAGAACTTGATATTGACAGTGCCCTGATGTATTAGTGAACCCATTTTACAGGCAGAGAATGGCAGCTCGGGGAAGCTCTATGACTCGAATGGTTTAGTCGAGAATCTGTTTGGTCCGTCCTTCTCTGAGCCTGTTTCCTCATCTAGCGTTCCCATCAGCCCTGCCTCCGGCCACGGGAGCAGAGCTCCGAGTACCGGCGGGAGCAGAGCTGTGCCCGGCGGGAGGGCGTCCGTGGCCTCCCGCACCCCAGGGGCCGGCGGGCCGCACGCAGCAGACGCTGACGGAGCGAGTTTGTGAATGAAAGCTGGTGGCCGGCCAGAAGCGTCATTGAGTTAATGAAATCAGCGGGGAGATAAATAATTGAAGGGAAAGAAATGGGTCCATTGGTTTGGCAACATCAGAATGTTCACGTTTCCTGAGTGTAAAACAAACGAGCCAGCAAGACGGGCGTTCAACCCCTTACTAGTGTAGCACAGTGAGACGCTAGGGAAACCTCAGGACAAGGAGTAGGGGAACCGAGGCAGGCAGTGAAACAGCAGTTTGCAGCCACCTAGCAAACCCATCTTCCCCAAACCAAGGACACTTGGGAGTAAATGGTTTGCTCTTCTCCTCCCAGCCAGAGGGTGAGTAGCTTAAAGACCACCCTCTGGAGACAGAGAGCAGAAGTCCGGTCAGTGCCTGTTGTGCCACCACCCAGGACAGAGTAAGAGAATAAATCTCATTTTGGAACATCAGCATAAAACTGATGAATATTCTACTAATCCTCCCCTAAGACCTCCCCTAAATGCACAGCCCGGGGCCTGCACCCCAATCCCAGCCCGGAGCCCAGCTTGGGGCCCTGCACCCCGATCCCAGCCCGGAGCCCAGCCTGGGGCCCTGCACCCCGATCCCAGCCCGGAGCCCAGCCTGGGGCCCTGCACCCCGATCCCAGCCTGGAGCCCAGCCCGGGGCCCTGCACCCCAATCCCAGCCCAGAGCCCAGCTTGGGGCCCTGCACCCCGATCCTAGCCCGGAGCCCAGCCTGGGGCCCTGCACCCCGATCCCAGCCCCGGGTCCGGCAGGGCCGGCTCGAGCTCCCGAAGGCACGTCCTCTGGGGCCCCGCGAAGCAGGAGCAGAGCTGCTTCAGACCTGACCGCTTTCAAGACAAATGGCAGTCCGGGCGTTTGGGAGACCAGCAGCGGGAAAGGGGGAGGAAGTCCCCGTCTGGCTAAAATTGAAGCCCGTATGAATAATTGAAATAATCAGGCACATTTAAAGTCTCTCTGTTTCCCAACTTGGACTTTAAACCTATTATTTCTCTAGAAATGGAGGCCAAATGAGGATTTTAGTGACAGCGAGACTTCCAGCACGTCGTCGGGTCTCAATAACCTCTTCCATTTCCACAGGATTGGGGGGGGGGGGGGGGCGGTGGCGGTTGGGGACAGAATCCCTGCACATTTATAAAGTATGGAAGGACCTTTCACCCTGAAGGACCCGGAGAAAATTGGGGAAGGAATGGGTCGCACCAAAAGGCGAGAGTCTAGCTCTTTACAGGTCAGAGGCCCAGTCTGGGCTCGGAGCAGGGATCTCTGGCCGAGGGGGTGCGGGAGAACTTGTCAGGGGCAGAAACAGAATATTGGGCGCCAGCCCTCGGCTCTAAGAAATGTTAACCACCCTGGGAACCGCGATTGTTTTGTTCTGAATAAAGGAGAGACATTCTAACGTGGCTGGGAGTTGTACACCCTTCCCTCCCTCAAAACGACTGCTCTGGCGCGGGCTGAGGACAGGGCCCTCCTCACACTGTGGCCGCGCCCTGGCCTGCCCCTGCCCCTGAAAGGAGAGAGGACACGGCCAGATCTGCCTCTGGGGCCTCCAGCCAGGGCCCCCCCGGTGACGTTCTTGTCGGGCAAATTCTCAGTCTTTGACTCTGTTGACATTTGGGGCCAAATAATC